>NW_004443954.1:23266919-23273067 GCF_000243295.1 Trichechus manatus latirostris | reverse complement strand
AGACGTAAAAGACCTATACAATGAAAACTACAAGACAGTACTGCAAGAAACCAAAAGAGACTAACAGAAGTGGAAAAAACATACGATGCTCATGGATAGGAAGACTCAACATTGTGAAAATGTCAATTCTACCCAAAGCCATCTACAGATACAATGCAGTCCCGATCCAAATTTCAATGGCATTATTTCATGAGATGGAGAAACAAATCACCAACTTCATATGGAAAGGGAAGAGGCCCCCGATAAGTAAGGCATTACCGGAGAAGACGAAAAAAGTGGGAGGCTTCACACTACCTGATTTTAGAACCTAGTAACAGTAGTCAAAACAGCCTGTACTGGTACAGCAACAGATACATAGACCAATGGAACACAATTGAGAATCCATATGTAAATTCATCCACCTATGAGCAGCTGATATTTGACAAAGTCCCAAATTCCGTTAATTGGGGAAAAGACAGTGTCTTTAACAAATGGTGCTGGCATAACTGGATATCCATCTGCAAAACACTGAAACAAGACCCATACCTCACACCATGCACAAAAACTAACTCAAAATGAATCAAAGACCTAAATATAAAATTTAAAACGATAAAGATCATGGAAGAAAAAATGGGACAATGCTAGGAGCCCTAATACATGGCATAAACAGAGTACAAAACGTTACTAACAATGCAGAAATACCAGAAAAGAAACTAGATAACTGGGAGCTCCTAAAAATCAAACACCTATGCTCATCAAAAGACTTCACCAAAAGAGTAAAAAGACAACTTACTGACTGGGAAAAAAATTTTGGCTATGACAAATCCAATCAGTGTCTCTTCTCTAAAATCTACAAGATACTGCAAAACCTCAACATAAAAAAGACAAATAAACCAATTAAAAAATGGGCAAAGGATTTTAACAGCACTTTGCCAAAGAAGACATTCAGGCAGCTAACAGACACATGAGGAAATTCTCACTATCATTAGCCATTAGAGAAATGCAAATCAAAACTACAACGAGATAGCATCTCACCTCAACAATGCTAGCATTAATCCAAAAAACACAAAATAATAAATGTTGGAAAGGTTGTGGAGAGACTGGGACACTTATACACTGTTGGTAGGAATGTAAAATGGTACAACCACTTTGGAAATCTATTTGGCACTTCCTTAAAAAGCTAGAAATAGAAGTACCATATAATCCAGCAATCCTACTCCTTGGAATATACCCTAGAGAACTAAGAGCCATCACATGAATAGATACATGCACACTCCTGTTCATTGCTGTTCACTATAGCAAAAAGATGGAAACAACCTAGATGCTCATCAATGGATGAATAGTGTGATGGTTAAGATTGTGTGTCAACTTGGCTGGGCCATGATTCTCCATGTTTTAATGTAATCACTCCCATGACTGAATATACTGTGAGTAGCCAATCAGATGAAAGGGAGTCTCCTTGGGGGTGTGGCCCGCATCTGTATATAAGCAGACGTTCTGGCTTTTTGCTCTCTCTGGATCCTGCAACTGCTTCCTGTCGTCTCATCTCCCGTTCTTGGGACTTGAGCTGTCAGCTTATCTGCCGAACTTGGGATTCATCAATCTGCATGGCCTGTGAGCAGAAGCCCTACTCTCTGACCTGCCGATCTTGGGCTTGCCAGCTTCTGCAGCTGTGTGACTTGGGAGAGGCCTCTACCCTGATCCACGGACTTGGGACGTTCTAACCTCTACAATCGCGTGAGCTGTTTCCTGGATATAATCTCTCTCTCTGTATATATTTATACACGTTACTGGTTTTGCTTCTCTAGAGAACCCAGCTTAAGACAAATGGATAAACAAATTATGGTATATTCACTCAGTAGAATACTACATAATGATAAAGAACAACAATGAACCTGTGAAACATAACATGGAGGAATCTGGAAGGCATTATGCTGAGTGAATTTCGTTAGTCACAAAAGGACATATATTGTATAAGACCACTATTATAAGAGCTCAAGAAAAGGTTTAAGCACAGAAGAAAACATTCTTTGATGTTTACGAGGCTGGGGAGGGAGGGAAAGGGGTATTCACTAGCTAAATAGTAGAAAAGAATTATCTTAGGCAAAGGGAAGGACAACACACACTACGGGGCACAACTGGACTAAACCAAAACTAAGAAGTTTCCTGAATACAACCAAACACTTTGAGGGAAAGAGTAGCAGGGGCAGGGGTCTGGAGATAGCTAGGTCAACTGGCATAATAAAGTTTACTAAGAAAATACTCTACATCCCACTTTGGTGATTAGCGTCTGGGGTCTTAAAAGCTAGCAAGTGGCCATCTAAGGTGCATCATTTTGTCCTAACCCATTTGGAGCAAAGGAGAATGAATAACACCAAAGACAAGGAAAGTATTAGCCCAAGAGACAGAAACAGCCACATAAACCAGGGACTTCATCAGCCTGAGATCAGAAGAACTAGATGGTGCCTGGCTACCATCAATGACTGCCCTGATAGGGAACACAACAGAGAGTCCCCTATGGAGCTGGAGAAAAGTGGAGTGCAAAACTCAAACTGTATTAAAAAGACCAGACTTAATTGTTTGATTGAAACTTGAGGGACCCCAGAAGACATGGCCCCTGGACTCTCTGTTAGCCCAAAACTAAAACCATTCCCAATGCCAGCACTTCAGACAAAGATTAAACTGGACTATAGGACATAAAATGATACCCTTGAAGAGTGTGCTTCTTAGCTCAAGTAGATACATGAGACTAAATGGGCAACTCCTGTTCAGAAGCAAGATGAGAAGGCAGAGAGGGTCAGGAGGTGATTGAATGGACATGGGAAATCCAGGGTGGAAAGGAGGAGTGTGCTGTCACAGTATAGGGAGAGCAATTAGGGTCACATAACAATATATGTATAAATTTTTGTATGAGAAACTGACTTAGATTGTAAACTTTCACTTAAAGCACAAAAATAATAATAATAAAAAAGACAGGAAAGAAAGAATAGACCAAAATTATGTCAATGGATGTCAGAAGAGACACTAAAACTTGATCTTGAAAGTAGAGCCACTAAAGCAAATGAGAGAAATGAGAAGTAAAAGAGCGGAACAGAAGATTTCAAAGGGCGCCTCGAGCAGACAAAGTAAAATATTATAATGAAATGTGCAAATACCTGGAGTTAGAAAACCAAAACACCCTTGGCATTTCTCAAGCTGAAAGAACTCAAGAAAAAATTCAGCCTCGAGGTGCATTATTAAAGGATTCTATGGGCAAAATATTGAATGACACAGGAAGCATCAGAAGAAGATGGAAGATGGAAGAGCCGCTGTACCAAAAATAATTGGTCGATGTTCAAGCATTTAAGAGGTAGCATAGGTCAAGAACAAATGGTATTGAGGGAAGAAATCCAAGCTGCACTGAAAACATTGGTGAAAAACAAGGCTCCAAATGTTGACAGAATACCAGTTGAGATGTTTCAAAAAATGGATACGGCACTGGAGGTGCTCTCTTGTGTATGCCAAGAAATTTGGAAGACAGCTGCCTGGCCAAGCAACTGGAGATCTGTATTTGCTCCCATTCCAAAGAAAGATGATCCAACAGAATGCAGAAATTATAGATCAATATCATTAATATCAAGAAGCACTGGTGGCACAGTGGTTAAGCACTCGGCTGCTAACTGAAAGGTTGGAGGTTCAAACCCACCAGCTGCTCCTTGAGAAAGATAGGGCAGTCTGCTTCTGTATTTACAGCCTTGGAAACCCTATGGGGCAGTTCTGCTCACAGTGTTGCTATGAGTCGGAATCAACTCGATGGCAACAGGTTAGTTTAGGTTTAAAATAAAAAAAACCTGTTGCCGTCAAGTTGATTCCAACTCATAGCGACCCTATAGGGCAGAGTGGAACTGCTCCATAGAGTTTCCAAGGAGTGTCTGATGGATCCGAACTGCCCATCTTTTGGTTAGAAGCCATAGCTCTTAACCACTATGCCACACAAGTAAAATTTTGCTCAAGATCATTCAAAAGCAGCTGCAGCAGTACATCGACAGGGAACTGCCAGAAATTCAAGCTGGATTCCGAAGAGGACATGGAACGAGGGATGTCATTGTTGATGTCAGATGGATCTTGGCTGAAAGCAGAGAATACCAGAAAGATGTTTATTCTGTTTTATTGACTATGCAAAGGCATTTGACTGTGTGGATTGTAACAAATTATGCATCACATTGTGAAGAATGGGAATTCCAGAACACTTAATTGTGCTCGTGTGGAAACTGTACATAGACCAAGAGGCAATGGTTAGAACAGAACAAGAGGATACTGAGTGGTTTAAAATCAGGAAAGGACGAACTGAAATAAAAAGGATCATAAAATCAGGAAGGGTATGTGTCAGGGTTGTATCCTTTCACCATACTTATTCAATCTGTATGCTAAGCAAATAATCCAAGAAGATGGACTATATGAAGCACGCGGTGTCAGGATTGGAGGGAAACTCATTAACAACCTTTGATATGCAGATGACACAACCTTGCATGCTGAAAGCCAAAAGGACTTGAAGCACTTACTGATGAAGATCAAAGACTACAGTCTTCAGTATGGACTATACCTCAACATAAAGAAAACAAAAATCCTCACAACTGGACCAATAAGCAACATCATGATAAACAGAAAAAATATTAAAGTTGTCAAAGAAGAATTTCGTTTTACTTGGATTCCCCATGGAAGCGGCAGTCAAGAAATCAAACAACATATTGCATTGGACAAATCTGCTGCAATTGCCCTCTTAAAGTGTTAAAAAGCAAAGATGTCACTTTGAGGATTAAGGTGCTCCTGACGCGAGGGATGGTATGTTCAACTGCCTCATATGCGCGTGAAAGCTGGACAATAAATAAGAAAAACTGAAGAAAAATTGATGCCTTTGAATTATGATGTTGGCAAAGAATATTGAATATACCATGGACTGCCAGAAGAAAGAATAAATCTCTCTTGGAAGAAGTACAGCCAGAATGATCCTTAGAAGTGAGGAGGGGAGACTTGATCTCATATAATTTGTTATCAGTAAGGACTACTACTTGGAGAAGGACATCATGCTTGGTAAAGCAGAGGGTCAGCAAAAGAGAGGAAGACCCTCAATGAGATGGATTGACACAGTGGCTGCCATGATGGGCTCAAGCATAGGAACGATTGTGAGGATGGTGCAGGACCAGGCAGTGTTTTGTTGTGTTGACAGAGGGTCACTGTTATGGATTGTACTTTGCCCCCCAAACATGTGTATCAACTTGGCTAGGCCATGATTCTCAGTATTGTGTGATTGTCCACCATTTTGTCATCTGATGTGATTTTCCTATGAGTTGTAAATCATACCTCTATGTTGTTAATGAGGCAGAATTAGAAGCATTTATGTTAGTAAGGCAGGACTCAATGTACAAGATTAGGTTGTATCTTGAGTCAGTCTCTTGAGATATAAAAGTGAGAATCGAGCAGAGAGACAAGGGGACCTCATGCCACTAGGAATGAAGAACCAGGAGGGATGCTTGTCCTTTGGACCTGGGGTCCCTGCGCCGAGACGATCCTAGACCAGGGGAAGATTGATGAGAAGGACCCTCCCCCAGAGCTGACAAAGAGACAAAACCTTCCCCTGGAGCTGGCACCCTGAATCTGAACTTCCAGCCTCCTAGACCATGAAAAATTTCTCTTTGTTAAAGCCATCCACTTGTGGTATTTCTGTTATAGCAGCTCTAGATAACTGAGACAGTCGCTATGAGGTGGAACTGACTCAAAGGCACCTAACAACAACAATTTGCCAAATCTGGAAACAGTAGCATTTTCTCTCAAACTAACATTCAAATCATATTAGTTTTTTTTTCATGATTATTTCAAAACCAGAGGCATCTGATATTCATTATAGCCCCCAAACACAGTCTCCTATTAAAAAGACACTTTATCTAATCTGTCCCAATTCCTCTTCCTGCTGAACTTCTATGCTAACTCTCTCCTCATATTTCAGATTCTTTTTTTTTAAAGTTTTTTAAATTGTACTTTAGGTGAAGGTTTATAGAACAAAATAGTTTCTCATTAAAGAGTACACATATTGCACTATGACAATAGTTAACAACCCCACTACATGTCAACACTGTCCTTACTCAACCTTGGGTTCCCTATCACCAGCTTTCCTGTCCCCTTCTGCCTTCTA
>NW_004443954.1:23236700-23259898 GCF_000243295.1 Trichechus manatus latirostris | reverse complement strand
CTGGAAAGTCATCTGGTGTCTTATTTTGGACGGCTACTGGAAGCATCCTGTCCTGTTTTTGTAAATGTTTTGATACTGTCTGCTGTCTTCGGGGCATTCAGTAGTTATTTTTCTCATTTATTGATTGTAGATTTGTTTGTTTTATTCTGTTTTGTTTTAAAGTTTGGCTATGTCTGAGCAGGCAGGCTGTGTGTAGTTTGTTGTTTGCTTTTCGTGGGCAGGAAACTTTTCTCCTCCTTCTCAATTGAGAGGGTCAGTTGCTCAGATGTGGTACAGCAGGGCAGGTCTAGCTGAAGAGAAGTTGCTGGGAGGGGTCTTTTGTGGCACTTACTACAACCACTGGGGCTGGCTGGTAATCAGTTCAGGACAGGTTCTGGTAGGCCGTGCCTGTGCTGCTTGGTGGTGTGATGTTAAGTGCATGGTGCAGGTAGGAAGAATGGAGGAGGGAGATTTTGATGTGTGGAGCTAATATGGGTATGGGAGAGACGAGAGAGGAACAGGTGCCCAAAACATACAAACACACAAAAAAGAGTGCTAGGTGAGCTTGGCGTTGGAGTGGAAAGATGAGAGACTATGAAATGGAGAAAAACAAAAAGGAGAAGTAGAAAAAACAAAAAAAGAAAATACAAGAAAAGAATGAGTAAATAAAAATTTGAAAGAAAAAAGAAAAGAAAACGTCCCAGGGATTCCATCAGTGCAGCTAAGAGGTCTGGGAAAGTTGTTCCCAGGCGTTGAAGTACAGCCTGGATAGAAGGCATAGAGGTGTCACTCAGTGCCAGGTATTCAGGGGACAGGAAGAGAAGGAAGGTATGGAGACATGAGAAGCTGAGTAATGAAGAAAGACAAAAAGGGAAAAGGAGGGAAAAGAAAAGACAACAAATTTTAAAAAAAGAACAAGAAAAGCCTGCCAAAAAACAGAAGAAGAAACACGAAAAAAGAAATGTCCTTAGGGATCCCTCTGTGCATCTGCACAAACTGAGGGGGTAGGTCCCAAGCCGCGCAGTACTGCCCGGCCAGAATGGGCTCCCAATTCGAGAAAAGAAAAAGAAAACAAACAATTCAAAACAGACAAACAAACAAAAAGCCCTGGGATCCCACCAGCGTGGCGGCATGGACCGGGAAGCAATTTCACATTCAAGTGGATTTTCACAGCCTTTCAGGAAGAAGCAAAGATGGCGCATAGAGCCAGGTATTTGACTGAAAGGAGGGGGAGGTGGTAAGAGGTAAGGAAGGAATCAAAAGAAGCAGCAAAAAGCAACACCACCAGCTAACAAATGGCACTCAGGGAGTCCGCCAGGGTGGGTGGGTGGAATCCAAGCAGCCGGTGCTTCCTGGCCAAGAGACTGTGGCCACGGGAAGCAGAGGAGACCGAGTGCGAGTGAAGAAAGGTGGGGGTGGGAAAGCATATATCTCTGGTTACCAGTTGTTCTGTCTCCCACTGGAAGCTCCATGAAGCTGCTTTCTCGTACCCCCTGTTCGCTGGTCTCTGCTAGGAGTCCAAGATGGTGGATCCTTGGTGCGTTAGCTGATAGGGGACCTCTGCATGTGCCTCTCCTCACTCTCTATTCTCTTTCAGTTTCTTATTCCATTTGGTGCTTGGCTGAGTTCTTTATCTCTTCATTTGATGCTTAGGGTTTCAGGATTGCTGTTTTCTCTGTTTGGCTTAGTTTTTCAGATCTTTGCTGTGGAGGGACGACATGGTGATTCTGCCTAGAGTGCCATGTTGCAGGAAGTCCCCCGTGATTCCTGAAGTATAGTCTCACTTCCTTGTTAGTCCTTATTCATCGCCTACAAAGTCCTTATGTCCTTGCAGTTTTGTTTTTCCTCTTACCCCTCCAGTGAAATCATTCCTGTTTAAGTCATCAATAACTTTGAGATAAAAGTCCTACACATCCTTGTCAATCCGTGAATTGCTTGTTATATCTGCAACATTGGACACCATTGTCTATTTCCTTTCTAGAAACTCTCTCTCCCCTGCTTTCTTCAGCTTTTTCTGTTACCTTTTTGTTGTTCCTTCTTACTCTCCCTCCTGGATGTTTCTTCCTTATTTTGTCCCTTAAATGATCGTGCTAGAGAAGCTGAACAAGGATTTCCTGCTAGAGCAGACACAGAGAGTTTTCCCCTAGAGCCAGTGCCCTGAATTTGGACCTCTAGCCCCATCAACTGTGAGAAACTAAATCTGTTTGTTAAAATCACCCACTGGTGGCATTTTTGTTATAGCAGCACTAAGAAACTAAGACAGTTGTTATGTTAATGATAAATCTCTAATAAATATTGAGCTAATATTTGTGTGTGGTGTGAGGTAAGGGTCAACATTTATTCCCCCTCCCCAAAATAGTTATTATGTTGTTCCAGCACTATTGAAAATACTTTTCTTTTCCCACTGAATTATCCTGGCAACTTTTTTTGAAAATCAGTTGACCATGTATGTGTGCATCTGTTTCCGAATTTTTTGTTTGATTCTTCATTTCATTGATCAATATGTCTATCTTTATGCCAATATTCCACACTGACTTGACTACTGTAACTTTATAGTAAGTCTTGAAATCAAATAGTGTGAGTCCTCCAATTTTGTTCTGTTTTGCAATTGTTTAGGCTGTTCTAGGTTCTTTATATTTCCACATAAATTTTATGATCAATTTGTCAATTTCTTTGAAAAAGTCTCCAGAAATTGTTATTGGATTGCATTAAATCTCTGGATCAATTTTGGGAGAACTGAAGTCTTAACAGTGTCTTCCACAATCCATGAACATGGTATATCTCTTCATTTATTCAGATCTTTAATTTCTCTCAGAGTCCCTGGGTAGTGCAAATGGTTAATGCACTTGACTGCTAAGCAGAAGGTTGGAGGTTTGGGTCCACCTAGAGGTACCTCAGAAGAAAAACCTGACAATCTACTTCCAAAAAAGCAGCCACTGACAACCTTATGGTTCTATTCTGAGACACATGTGGCTGCTGAGTTGGACTTGATTTGATGGCAGCTCATAATGTTGTTACTGGTAGTTTCTCTCAGCAATGTTTTTTGTAGTTTTAACTGTATAGATATTGAACATATTTTGTAAAATTTATCTCTAATTATTTGATACTGTTTTATCTATTGCAAATGTTATTATTTTAAAGTTTAACTGTTACTAGTTTTTTTGTTATTAATAAGGACAAACTCTTATAAGTATGAATGTTATTCTACTTTAGATTATAATTAACCTTTATTTAATTTATTTTCTCCTTTCTTAGACTGTGACTTTTCTTAGTCTCTTTTTCATTTCCCCATGTGCAAGTACAGGAACTTGCACATAGTAAGTGCTCAGTAAAAGTTTTTTTAATGAATAAATTACTTTAAACATCAAATTAATTTGGATTTAGCTTTTAAAAACCCTTAAAAAATATTCAGAATTTAAAACTCTGTAGATTCTCATAGCTTGAGCTATATCTGAAAAGCACAGAGTGAAGTGATTTGACAATTATTTGATTTGAAAAATGTGGACGTTTTTCTACACTTGACTGGCATTCAAATTATCCATTGTTCCTCTTAACAAGAAAAGTGTCAAATCACATCATCACTTGTGTTATCTCAGAAGAAAAGCCTAGGAAAAAAGAATAAAGAGAGGTAATGGCTGATTCCAAAGCCACAGTGTTGCATGCAGACACAGAGTGTAGGCAGCTGACACAGCTAGGGTCCGTTGTAGTCACTACAGAGTAGTAGAATCTCAAGGTTGCAAGCAACATTTTAGGCAGCAAGGATTCAAGAATTAGAGGGTTATTTGGACCAGGTGAAAGTAGGTACCTTTCCAATTATGTTTTCATGGTAGTTGGATGAGATTATAGATTTATTTTAATTTAAAAAAATAAAAGGCATCTCTAGAGAGAAGGAATTTCTCATCTTGGTGAGAAGCGTTGCCATTTAACCCCGAGGTCCCAAGCTGGTGGTTACAGGCTATATTTAGCCCAAAGACATGTTTTATTTGGTATATATAGTGTTTCTAAATAAAAAAAAAATCTTGTAATTAATTTTAAATAACATTTAAGAATCAGACTTTTTGCAGAAAACCAAGACTTCTGGGTTCTCTGGAAAACAGGAAGTGATGGAAATGCTGGGCCTTGGTTCTGAAAAGGCAAGTGATTGGCTGGGAAGGAGGAGCCAGCTTAGGAACTGGACTAGCTCTCTTTGTGTACCCTCCTAGTTTCCCACAGACCTTGCTGTCCTTGTCCATGCCCTCTTACTGATATATTTTACCTGTTTGGCCCTATAAGCATATACCTTTGCAAGCCCTGATATCTGGTAATTTAGATCAGAAACGAGTTTGTTCTCTGTGAGTCCTCCTTTCCGGGCTTCTACTTTGGTTTGCTTTCACTAGCTTATTCTTGTCAGTCTGCATGTTGTTTACTATAGGGAAATTTACAATTTAGGTAGTATAACTTTTCAAATCTTTTAAATAAATATATTCAAGAGGTAGATGCAGGCTAGACTGCTCAGCCTGAGACATCTAACTTGCCATCCACTTGCCAGAGGTTCTGCTTGTTGAAAAGCAACCACATTCAGAAAGTCTTCATTTGCAACACAAGTGATGATTTTCTATAGCACTCCTGAGCCAAGGTGGCCATAAATCAAGCAAAAGACCTCAAATACATGATCAGTTTCAGACATTTTAAAAGAGAGACAGTTAGTAGCCTCAACTACCAGCAGTCCATAGCAGCTTATGTAGAAAAGGAATGTCTAAAGCGATGTTATGTTACCACAGACTTCAGCTGAAGAGCTAAGCCTTCTCTCCAGGTATGGCTTTATGTGCTCTTCCAACTCAAAATAAATTCAGAAGCTGAGAACATGAGGGAGCTTGTCTAGGGGTGTGTGTGGCGGGGGTGGTGGTGGTGGGAGTGTGTGTTGCAGGATAAGACTTTCCTCCGCTTATTTACTCAATGTAAGAAAAGCTAGAGCAAATTTAGCTATGCCAAAATTCCTTCTCCTCTTTGATGCTAGATATATATGGTTGTAATACACTATCGGGACATGTGCACTTATAACCATAGTTTTGCAGCTGTGGTCCTTGAGCAGGAGTGCACTAACACATCACAGGGATGCCTGGTAGCTAAGTGTTCAGGTTCCTGGGCCTGGGCCCAGATTCTGATGCTAAAGATCTGCAGAGTGCCCGGGGTGTGCATTGCAACAAGTTTCCCAGCTGAGTCTCACACAGCTGGTCTCTCAGATCACGCTAAGGGAAACGTCTGTAGGATAAAACATGTAAGTGGATGTGGCCCAGCTGATGGTCTAACTTCTGGACCTTAAAGCATCAATGGTCCTGGGTGGCACCTTGAAGGACATACACACACACACACATACTTTGCTTTTTCATTTAAAACATAGAGGAAAAGAACTGCTCACTATCAAGCAGCAGTGTGTTAGTGAGCATAGGCCTTTTCCCCAGCTTCTTGAAGTCCTTGAGAAGAAAGTGCAATAACAGGATTGAGCTCAGCTCTGGCTTTCACAGAACCTACTCTTCCATGCAGGACATACTGTATTGTAATTATAATTAAAAGACAGATTCTAAACCTCTCTTTAAAGCATTTCTTCTTATAAAAATGTCCCATCTATGCAAGATCTTTTGCTTATTTCATATGTCCTCTGTTTGGGGTGGAGGAAGCTGAATTATTACTAGGATGGGGGAGAATGTGTACATGTAAAAACCAGTTGTTGTGGAGTCGACAGTGACTCATGGTGACCCCATGTGTGTGAGAGTAGAACCATGCTCCATAGGGTTTTCAATGGCTGATTTTTCAGAAGTAGATCACCATGCCCTTCTTCTGAGGTGCCTCTGGGTGGACGCAAACCTACAACCTTTTGGTTAGCAGCTGAGCATGTTAACTATTTGTAGCACCTAGGGACTCTGTGTGTATATAGTGAGAGATAAGAAAAGAAAACAAGATAAAAGCATGTGAACAGGAGGTAGGCGGAATGATGGCTGAGAGCATGGCTTTAGGTTGGAACCATCTGGGTTCCGGTCCTGGCTCTGCTACCTGTGGCCTCGGCTAGGCCATTGACCTCTCTGAGCCCCATCTATGAAGGGGGTGTAATTGTAGGACCTCACTCGTAGGATTGTTGTAAGGATTAAAAATTTAACTGTTCTAAGTACTTCTCAGTGACCAGAAGAGGAGAAGAGAAGTGTTATAAAGAGGGCAAGGCGGGGGGAGTAGGGACGGGGTAGGAGAAACACCACATGAGGGTACAGTCAGGTATGGCCACATCTTGCCTGCCGTCCTCACTACATCTCCTGACAATCCATCCCTGGCAATCACGTTCTTGTTGGATTAGTCAGACAGTCAGTTTTATCCTTTGCCATCTTCAAACTTCTGTTTTTCATCAAAATAGATCTAGGCAGTGCACATACAATTTCAAGTGTCTCAAACGTGAGGATCAGCTTTGAACGTCACTTGGTTTCTTTTTCTGGATTCAGGAGCTATAACAACTGGCCAGGAGGCCCCAGCCTCAGCTCTTTATTATCCATGTTGCAGAAGAATGACTGGTGTTGGAACTTGGCCCACAGATGTGTTTTGCCTGGCTAATGTGCTACGTTTTCGAGATTTTTGCATCTGTTTCCAGCATTTAAGAATAAATGATCTTACATAAAAATTCGGATTTCCAGCTTATTTTGGAAATCAGATCTGGCTCTCACCTGGGCTCCCATTCTCACTTTGATGCCTCAGCAGGGCTGGGGAGGGGCACGTGCTTGGCAGGTCACCTATTCCTGCTGGCCTGCATTACACATTTGAGTCTTGATGGAGCCTGTCTCTTGAGTGGGTGACCCTCTCCTTTGTCACTACATAGACACACTAGAAAGCCTGTCGAAAGCAGCCTGCGGTCAGAATGATCACCCTCAGCCTTGGCCACGTGCCTGGCGACTGGCTTAAACCTCACAATGAGCACCCTGCTCTGCTCCATCTCTAAGAGTTCTTCCGGAATGAGGCTTGGATTCTTCTAACATCTTTATGAAGTGCCTGACCTCGGAGCCTAGAAAGGACTTCTTTTCTTCAGGCTCAGTTTACTCATTTGCAAAATGAGATGTTAAGGCACTTCCAGTTCTAGAAGTCATCAAACTAGCTTTGAATATTATATTTGTCAGGGCCAGGCTTCACTACAAACCCTTGTTTTCTTTCTGCATCCCTGCTCCCAGGTTGGGGGACAGGGCTACTCGTATCGCGGAGGGCTTCAGAGGCTGTAAGTATTTGAGAAGCCCCTGGCTGAACCTCCAGTTCAAGATTACTTCATAGTACTTTTAAAATAGACTTTATTTTTGAGAGCAGTTTTAGGTTTACAGAAAAATTATACAGAAAGTACAGACTTCTCACGTAACCCCTTGCCTCTGCAGTTTCTCCAATTATTAACATCTTGCCATCCTGTGGTATGTTTGCTATAATTGATGAACCAATACTGATACATTATTATTGAAGTCTATAGTTTGCGTTAGGATTCACTCTTTATGTTGTACAGTTCTATGGGTTTTGACAAACGCATAGTGTCATGTGGCCACCATTACAGTATCATGCAGGATAGTTTCACAGCCCTAAAAATGCCCTGTGCTCCACCTATTCATCCCAACCACCACCCCTGAGCCCTTGGCTACCACTGATCTTTTCACTGTTTCTGTAGTATTGCCTTTTCCAAAATGTCATATAATTGGAATCATACAGAATGCACCTTTTTCAGACTGGCTTCTTTCACTTAGCAATATGTATTTAAGGTTCCTCCATGTCTCTTCTTAGCTTGATAGCTCATTTCTTTTAATCACTAAATCACTAAATACTCCATTGTATGGATGTTTCACAGTTTGTTTATCTATTCACCTACTGAAGGACATCTTGGTTGCTTCCAATTTTTGGTAACTATGAATAAAGCTTCTATAAACACTTGTGTGCAGGTTTGTGCATGGAAATAAGTTTTCATTCAAATCATTCGGGTAAATGCCTAGGAATAGGATTGCTGGGTCATATAATAACGTGATGTTTAACTTTGTAAGAAATTGCCAGACTGTTTTCCAAAGTGGCTGTACCATTTTGCATTCCTACCAACAATAACTGAGAATTTCTGTTGCTCCACACCTTACCTGCATTTGGTGTGGTCAGTGTTTTGAATATTAGTCATTCCAGTAGGTGTGCTGTGGTATCTCATTGTTTTAGTTTGCAATTCCCTAATAATATATGATGTTGAGTATCTTTTCATATGTTTATTTGACATCCACACATCTTTGGTGAAGTGTTTATTTGGTTCTTTTGCACATTTAAAAAAATTAGATTGTTTTCTTTCAAAACTCAAAATTGTTTAGTTTTAAGAGCTCTTTGTATATTTTGAATACAAGTCCTTCATCAGATATGTGTTTTGCAAATATTTTCTCCCAGTCTGTGGCTTGTCTTTTCATTGCCTCAACAGTTTTTTAGGAAAGCAGAAGTTTCAAATTTTATGAAGTCCAACTTATCAATTTTTTCTTTCATGGATCATGCTTTTGGTGTTTTATCTAAAATGTTATCCCCAAACCCAAGGTCATCTACATTTTTTCCTATATTATCTTCTAGGAGTTGAATAGTTTGTGTTTTACATTTAGGTCTATGATCCATTTTGAGTTAATTTTTATGAAAGGTTGAAGCTCTCTGTCTAGATTCCTTCATAGTGGCTTTTTTTTTTAAAAAAAAAATATTTTATTGTGTATACAGTGAAGGTTTACACTGAAGTTTGGTTCCCATTTAACAATTTCTATGCAAGTTGCTCAGTGACATTGGTCATAGTTTTCACAACGTGTGAATATTCTCATTATTTCCCTTCTGGTTGTCCCATTGTATTCCTTCATAGTATTTTGATTGCAGTATTTGGTATTCAAGGAGCCCTGGTGGTGGGTGGTTAAAGAGTTCAGCTGCTAACCAAAAGGTTAGTGGTTCGAACCCATGAGCTGCTCCAAGGGAGAAAGGTGCAGCAGGCTGCTTCCGTAAAGATTACAGCTTGGAAACTTTATGGGACAGTTCTACTTGTCTTATAGGGCTGCTATGAGTGGAAACGGGTTTTATTTGGTACCAAATTCTGTTTTTGCTGAGTAACTGCACTGAGCCAAGCACTGAGCTAGGACACTGGAGCTGAGTGCAACACTGTTTCTCCAGGAGCTCATGGCCCAATGATGGAGATACATACTTAAACAAGTCATTAAAGTATATAGCTCATTGTACAGATAAAGTAAAATGCTGGAGTCTGGGTATACAGAGGATGGACCCCTTCTCAGGCTGTGGTGGGGCAGGAGTAGAGCAGGAACAGTGAAGGTTGCCTAGAGGAAGCAATCCATGAGCTAACCCATCCCTCTGGGCTTTTGAATTTGCTCTTCTCTGACAGTATTTGCATGGGTCTCTGATGCCTGGATCTTTCCCATCTGCATGTCTGTCTGGTGACTCCTGCTCTGCCATTCTACAGCCCTAGCATGTGTGACAAATAATATTGAGGGTTCTTGTGGAATTGTGGAAGTTGGAACAACCAAACTTAGATATATGTGTACATGGAGGAGATTCAGTGTAGGTAGGCATGGGAGTAAAGATAATTGAGCACCTGCTAAGGGATAAAGCACTCCTAGCAAGGTATGGCTATTTCAAGTGGAAAATCAAACACATTTAGTTACCAGAAAGTGAATAGGAAAGATCATAAGATGAGGAGAAGAGCCACCTGAACCAAGTACCCATGCTGACTCTAGCGGTATTATTCTTTCTGGTGAGTCTGAGCGGGCAGCCAGAGATGCGCCTGTAACTCTCCTCCCAGTGGCTCTAAAGCACATGTGATATGCTTGGCACCCATTGGGTGCACACCAAGGTGGGTGTCTTAAGGTCTTCTAGAGAAACAGAAGCAGTGACTATATATATTTACCTTATGGTATTGGATCACACGATTGTGTCGGCTGGCAAATTGAAAGTCCATAGATCAAGTGATAGACTGGAGATTCCTGCTGGTTTGCATCCCATGATCTGTAGGTCAGGTGACAGAAAGAATGCGGAGTGAAGAGAGAGAGTGAGTTCTGTCAAAATATGTATTTATAGGCTGAAGACAGAACATACCCTAAGGAAACTCCCTTTTCAACTGATTGATTTTAAAAAGAAAAACCTGACTAGGTAGTAGATAAGAATCGTCTTGGGTGAAGGGAAAGACAGCGCACACTGCAGGGGAAGCCAGCACAACTGGACTAAACCAAAGCTAGGAAGTTTCCTCAATGCAATCAAATACTTTGAGAGACAGAGTAGCAGGGGTAGGGGTCTGGGGACCATGCTTTCAGGGAACATCTATGTCAATTGGCATAGCAAAGCTTATTAAGAAAATGTTCTGCGTCCTACTTTGGTGAGTGGCATCTGGGGTCTTAAAAGCTTGCAAGCGGCCATCTAAAGATGCATCAATTTGTCCCAACCACTTGGAGTAGAGGAGAACGAAGAACACCAAAGACATAAGGAAAGTATTAGCCCAAGAGACAGAATGGGCCACATAAACCAGAGACTTCATCAGCCTGAGACCAGAAGAACTGGATGGTGCCTGGCCACCACCAATGAATGTCCTGACAGGGAACACAACAGACAGTCCCTGATGGAGCAGTAGAACAATGGGATGCAGAACTCAGGTTCTGATAAGAAGACCACACTTAATGGTCTGAATGAGATCGGAGGCGCCCCGGAAAGCATGGGCCCTGGACTCTCTATCACCCCAGAACTAAAACAATTTCTGAGGCCAACTCTTCAGACAGGGATTGGACTGGACTGTGGGACATAAAGTGATACTTGTGAAGAGTGTGCCTTTTAGTCAAGTAGATACAAGAGACCAAGGGGGCAGCTTCTGTCCAGAGGCGAGATGGGAAGGCAGAGAGAGTTAGGAGCTGGTTGAATGTTCATGGGGAATCAGGGGCAGAGGGGAAGAGTGTGCTGTTGCAGAATGGGGTGAGCAGTTGGGGTCACATAACAATGTATGTAAAAAAAAATTTCTCTATGGGAGACTAACTTGAAATGTAAACTTCATTTAATTACAACTATAAAAAAAGGAAAAAAAGAAAAAAGAAAAACCTGTTGCAGTTGAGTCAATTTTGACTCATAGAGACCTTATAGGACAGAGTAGGACTGCTGCCTAGTTTCCAAGGAGCGATTAGTTGAGTCGAACTGCCTACTTTTTGGTTAGCAGTTGTAGTTCTTAACGACTGCATCACCAGGGTCCTGACTGACTGATTACATTACATTAAATTACATAATGGAACAGCAACTAGACTAGTGTTTGGCCAAACCACTGGGAACCATAGCCTAGCCAAGTCGACACATAAGATTAACCATCATAGGAGCTTGTTTTTTCTTTCCTGTTCATGCTCACTCCTTGGATTAAGGGCCCCTTTACTTGTTGGCCACGGTGAGAAAAACCAAGTGAACTAGGGCAAGTTGGGTGGGAGTGGGGTGTAATTAATGGTCAAGAAGATTCATTATACTTATCCTTATTAGTCCAAAAGAATGTCTATGTGTCAGGAGAGAAAACAAAGGAATACCTATTTACCACATGCCAAGTCTAGAATTACTACAGATGTATTTTCTCTATTGATGACAAAATAGCTAGTGGATTTAATTAGTTTGGTGTACCTCCATTGCCTAGGACAGTGCCTGGGAAACAGTGGGCTGTCAGTAAACATTTATTGAGTGAGTGGGTGAATTGGTAGCAAGGATAATGTTCAGACTTGCTGCTGAAAATCAGGGAGGCAGAAGATACCACCCTAAAGATTCTTTGCCCCAAACTCATGGTGACGTCATGCATAATAGAACATAATGCTACCTGGTCTGGTGTTACCCCCATGATCAGTTGCAGAATGGACCATCATGATCCATAGGGTTTTCATTGACTGATTTTCCCAAGTATATTGCCAAGCCTTTCTACCTAGCCTGTCTTAGTCTGGAAGCGTCACTGGAACCTGTTCAGTATCACAGCAACATGCAAACTTCCACTGACAAGATGGGTGGTGACATGGGTGGTGACTGTGTAATAAGGTGCATTGGCCGGGATGTATATCCTGGAGCTTAAAGACAGTATTTGTAGTTAAGAGTATCTGAAGTAGATACTTTCTGATATGGTTTTAAGGCTAACTTTCATTGGTGTCTCTTTTAATATACTCAATCTTCTAGATGTATATGTTGCAGGAGTATATTATGGAATGCCCCTGCTGGAAATACAGCTTGCATCTTTTGGGCATATGACTGTGTGCACTAGCTTTCAGACAGTGTTTAACAAGATCAAGCATATCAAAGTAGAATCTGTCACAGGAAAATTCGAGCCAAATATCAGGGGTCTTTCACAGCAATTTTATATCATTAAAGTTTATGGGAATACAGAGGTGTAATCGTATGTTTATTATCATTAGGTTGGGAGGTGAAAGTTTGGGCCAAGGCAGAGTAATCTATTTCTAAAATCCTTAACAGTTTTTATTTTAAAATACTATGATCTTCAGCTTGTTTTAATTTTCTCAGAGCTTTGAGAAAGTTTCTGTTTAATGAGTAATTTTGTAAATGTTTTACATACAAAGTGAAATAATTTTTAATCATTGGAGAATATTGAATATATTCCCTAGGTGAGAAACAAAACCATTAAAAAATTCTTTTTGGGGGCGTGTAACAGCATTAGCCTTTTTGTGAGAAAAGAGTTTTGATTTTCTCCCCAAATTACAAATTATTATTAAAGCGTATTTAAGGTTTGAAACAACTAAATAAAATTTACTTGTAAATGACAAAATGTTCTTTGGAGTAGGGGATCTGAGTGTTGCCCTGCCTTTGCAGTTTTTTCTGAGTTATAAATAAAATTAAGGCAAGATTTGGTTACCCATTGAGTGTCTTGGGGAACATTTTTCTCTCCAATATTTTTGAAAAGTTTGAACCAGTTTATCCCTGCTGCTTGCATTGCTTTTTGTTACATAACAATTAAATGTCAGAATTTGACTTTGGGTGACTTCATGGGGTCTGAGTGTTGTGAGACCGTCTCTCTCTATATATATTTACAGTTAGTTATGTTTAAATAAGTTTTTCTAATTCAGAAATCAGATTAAACAAGTGTTTTATAGCATTAATGGTGGTTAAACTTGAAAGGATACTTATGTAGCAAATAGCTAAGAATTTTTCTTTAATTTTAAAAGTATAGGCATTGCTTCTTGGAAGAATATTCCTCCCTGGACACTATATATAAAATAAACAAAAGAAGCTTCCAAAAGTTGGAAAGAAGACAGCAGAGCAGTTAGATTAGACCTCGGGACAACATGGTGGTGAGACCCTGATGTCTTTCTTTTTTTGCTTCATACATCTCAGACTTGGAGACGAAGAAGCTGGCAATGCAGAAATATTAATGGTGCAGACTAAAAAAGATCCCACAAAAGCATGCTCTCTCTAGCCAAAGGACTAGGAGAGAGCCAGTATGTCAAGACAGAAAAAATTTAGACAGTAACTGCTCTACTCTAGCCACACAATGTGGAAAAAACAGTGGCCCAACTAGCAAAGGCCAGGTGGGGAGCCTAGACTTCCACCCTGAAGGGCTGTAGTGCGGCCCTTAACAGCCCTGCTTGGGGTGGTTTCAAAGCAGGCCAGCAGGTAACAAGTGCTCCCTGCTCATGGTGTCAGTGGAGACCATGTGGAGAGCCTGGACTTTCACTTCCACCTAGCAGTAAAGATGTTCCCCTCCCTTTCCCTGCTGGATGGTGTCAGAAGCAGCCTATTGGAGAGTAAGGATGGAGACCTGGTGGTGCAGTGATTAAGAGCTACGGCAAGCTGCAGCTGCTAACCAAAAGGTCGGCAGTTGGAATCCACCAGTCACTCCTTGGAAACCCTATGAAGCAGTTCTACTCTGTCCTATAGGGTAGCTATGAGTTGGAATTGACTTGACAGCAATGGGTTAGCAGTACTGAGTCCATGCCAGACCTTACTCAGCAATAACAAGAAGTCCCCCCCTTAGGTGTCAACTGAGGTCAAGTGGGGAACCTACCTCTGTCAGGCAGTAATGAGCCTCCCCTTACCCTACCAGAGTGGTATCACAGAAATCCAGCTAATACAGAATGTTTTAATAAGATCCGGAGTCTTATAATACAAAAAAGTCAAGATTTTAATTGAAAATCAGGACGATCTCAAACTAGATGAAAAAGAAAATCAGCAAGTGCCAACACCAATATGACAGAGATATTAGAATTATCTGAAAAAGATTTTAAAGCAGCAGTGATAAAATAGTTCAACAAACAGTTATGGAAACACTTGAAACAACTGAAAAAATAGAAAGCTTCAGGGAAATAGAAAGTCTTAGCAAAGAAATAGAAGACATAAAGCACACTTTGCTTCAGTCTTTTAGGTAGCAGCCTGGTAGGTTCGAATAGACAAGCACAATAATGCATATGGTGTGATCTGCTCTATTCAGAAGCCAAGAACAGGGTCCCAAGTTGAATGCCACGTCAAGCCAGCTGCTGGGCTGGGTATGGTAGGGCATGATTCAGTAACAAAAGGCCACAATGCTTTATCATCTTCTTTGACATTGCCTCTTTTATAATTTATTTTTGTTGTTGTTGATAGTACACACAGCAGAACATACACCAATTCAACAATTTCTACATGTACAATTCAGTGACATTAATTACATTCTTCAAGTTGTGCAACCGTTCTCACCCTTCTTTTCGTGAATGGTCATACACCATTAACATACACTCACTGCCCCATAAGTTTCCTATCTAATCTTTCGAGTTGCTATTGTCAATTTGATTCCATATAGATAGATCTTAAAAGAGCACTATGCTCAAGGCAGACATTCTTTACTAGTTAAGCTGAACTGGTTTTAAGAAGACTTCAGGGGATATTTTTGGTTTAAGATTTAAAGATTATTTCATGGCAACAGCTTCAGAAGGTTAATCCAGACTCACTGGCTCCAGGAAGTATGGATGCCATGAGAATTTGAAATTCTGTTTTGCATTTTCTCCCTTTTGATCAAGATTCTTCTATAGAATCTTCAATCAAAATGTTCAGTAACGGTAGCCAGGCACCATCCAGCTCTTCCGGTCTCATGGTAAAAGGGGCAGTTGTTCATGGAGGAGACATTTCCTGATTCAGCATTCACTCGGTTGCTGTGAATCTCTGTTTACAAGAGTTCTGACAAAGTCAGATCTGCCTGTTTCTGCTTCTTTTTGATGTTTCTTTGTAGGATCAAAGCATGGAGCTTCTTACTCTGCAATATTGGTTACATCACCCAGATTCTTTTTAAGGTGAAAAAAAAAAAATCTCCAAATTTAAAGCGATGAGTCTGATTGTTAGAAAAATGTACAATATATAAACCATTTTCTCTGTGTTTCCAGACTTCTTGGATACTTTATAATGTATTTTTTCAGATTATAATTGGACTTACTGCTTTATATTGTTTAAAAATAAAATCTTGTATTAATTCAAAAGAATAACACAATATTTGTGCTATGATTTAATAAACAATTTTCAGATTGGAGCAACAGTCTTCTCCTGCAAGAGGAACCTGCTTCCAGAGAGTGGAGAATTCACAGAGACTTAAATAATTTTTTCTTAATGAACACAAGTTTTCACTGTGATGAAGTACTTAATGGTTACTGAGTTAGCATTAAAAACGAGACTCCTGAAAATTTTGACCCTTCACTCATTGCTAGCTTTGAGACTGCTTGAAATTAAAATTTGGAGAAGACCAGAGTCTTTTTCATTAAATCACAAGGTAATGGCTTTGCTATTGAACTGCTCTCTTGGAATGGGGGTAGGGAGGGAGTTTAACCATGCTGCAAAGTTGATTAGCAATTTTGGGTGAAAAAAACAGTCCAGTGAAGCCGCAGGCAAAATCAATTGTGGGTCAGGAATTTTTAGTGGAGAGTAAGGATTTTTTACCATCTCCTAGCAGTATTGAGGCCACCTCCACTGTGTTGTCACAGTGACCAGGACAAGGGCAAGGAAAGCCTCTTGAAATAAAAGTAAAATATCTATTTTTAATAACAATTTTGTTCCACAATTATTTAGAGATGCTTCACATGAATATATACTCTCTAAGCCTCATAACTATTTTAAAAATATTTTCTATCATGTTATGTCTTTGTGCTAGATTCTGGATAATTTTCTCAGAGCCAACTTCCAATTTATCAGTTATCTCTTCATCGTTTTCTATTCATTGAAATTTTAATGTTAAAAGTGATATATATATATATTCATTTTGAGAATTTTTATTTGGTTCTTTTTCACTTTAACATATTCATTTTTGAACTGTCCTGCATGTTATTTTTTTTTTTAAAACAATTCTAATCATTTATTTTTCTCTTTAATAATTTAAACATAGTTATTTTGGAATTTCTTTCAGACTTTCTAATTGATTTGAGTTCCAATCAATTTGAGTCTGTTTGTTTCATGAAATGACTCTTCTTTTTGTGACTTGTTTCCTTATGTGGTCTGTAGCTTTTAATTGTGAGTTGATTACAGAGTCTTTTTTTGCTGTTCTGTTTATTAATTCTGTGGGGATTTCTACACTGGAAAAGTGACATTACACTACAGTTTCGGCTTACTTGCTGATGGGTGCTGGGATTTCAGTGGTCTTGTAACAGTGTTAATATGAATTTATTGCTTTAAGACATGATGTCATAAATGCAGTATAATTTCAGAACTGTGCTTGGTGTAGTTCTACAGATTTTTTTTCTCAAATCCAAGTTCTGGATACGTGATGGTTAATGTTATGTGTCAGCTTGGCTAGGCTATGATTCTCAGTAGTTTGGCAGACACTATGAAATCACCTTCCATTTTGTGATCTGATGTGAGCCGGCAATCAGTTGAAAGAGGAGTTCCCTTGGGAGTGTGGCCTGCCTCTAGTTTATAAATGGTTATTTGCTCTCTTTCTTGCCCCTGCACTCTTCTTTTGCCTGACCTCCGGATCTTGGGATATAAGCCTGCAGAAGCCTCTGGCCTGCCACCTGACCTGCAGATTTTGGGTTCATCAGCCCCTGCAACCATGTTAACCAGCAGAGGTCTTTAGCTTGTTGCCTGACCCACAGATTTGGGACTTGCCAGCTCCCACAATTGTGGCCATTTCCTCACAGTTGCATGAGCCATTTTGCAGCCAGTTTGCGGGAGCTAACTGAGGGCTTCTCATTCTTCCAACTACTGCAGGCTTGTGGCAACGCTCCTTATCCTTGCGTGGGTGTCAGAATCCCAGTTCCCAGGGTCCATATCTGGCCTCCACTGTCCTGGTCCCTGCAGTGTCAGGTTTCCTTGTTTTTCAGACTTTTATTTCTTTCTTAATTTCTTGCAACTGGGGATTTCTCTATCTTTATTTCAAGCTTGGTTACATATTTGAAAATACTTTTTATACTTATTTTATTCAGTATTTTTGTGCTTTTAGCTAGAAGGTTGCCAGAAATCCACTTTTCTTACAGATTCTGATTATAATCGCTCTTAGAGCTCAATCTCTGGTTTTCCTCTTTTTCATTCAAATGTTTTAAATTAAGTGCTGAATTGTTTTCCAGAAGAGGGAAAGCTGAATGAAAGATGAATCCTCCTACTTGAAGTTTGCAGATTTCATAATATTCAAAAAAATTCCTTTAAATGTCCACCTGCTAGCCAATTGTATCCCTTGTCATCTAGGTCTCCTTGCTTCAATTTTCAATTTCCCTTCACAGTCAAATTTCTTGTGCACTTTAGTTTACTCATTAACTATACCCTTTCTCCATGTGGATGCATTTCCCTGAATTATAAAAATTACTAAATTAGCACACCCTTTTCCCCAGTGTTGCATCTTTTTTTCTCTTCTCTCATCAAATCATTAATATAAAAATATCATAATAACTGGTTTTTCCTCTCTACGCATTTGAAGATTTGTGGAGAACAGAAAATTCATTCTCGTTTGAGCACGTCATGTATATCTGGCACCATTTCAGATCTGGAATGATACATGGGAGGTATTTATGGTGCCTCAACCCACAATGCTCTTACTACCTGGTTGAAAAGAATAGACTATTAAAACAATGTCATAATCATATGAGATAACATGTAATGAAGCGCTGCAGCATTGAACAGTAAGTGCACGGAGAAGCGGCAGAAGCCTGTTAGGAATAAGTGGTTGTGGAAGCCTCTTTAGGAAACAGAGTTGGGTCTTGAAGATACTAAAAGAGTTGCCATGACTGAAAAAGAGAAAGGCTGTTGTAACAGGGAAACAGCCTGATCAAAATGCACAGTGTGCCTGGAAAATGAGAACATAAGCTTGCCTCACTTCAGCTACAGAAAGAAAAACAATCCCCAAGGAAAACACTTTTGCAAACAAAAGTCAGTAATCCTCTGGAGGGGCCCATAAGGAATACAATTTTTGATTGATGGATTGGCAGCTACCTTTTGTTTGGCAAAACAGAAACCAACAGGCAAACATTCTGTTTACTGATATTAACTCAAACATCTCCAGCCACAATTTATATTTCTTTACACATTCTAAGACATGATTTTGAAGTCCTAATCCCTGTGCCTATAACTATGACCCTGTTTGGAAGCAGTTGCCTTCTTTTTTATGTTAATGAGGTCATACCAGAGTAGGGTGGGTCCTAAACCTCATTACTTCTGAGCACAGTCTTATAAAAAGACCAGAATAGACACAGAGATATACACAGGGGAAAGACAGATGCTATGTGAGGACCTGTCTACAAGCAAAGGAATGCCAGGGATTACTGGCAGACACCAGAAACTAGGAGAGAGGCCCACAGAAAGAACTGACATGGCTGAGACCAGGATTTGGACTTTCAGCCTCCAGAACTGTGAGGAAATAAATTTGGCTTCTTGTAAGCCACTCACTTGTATTATTTGCTATGGCAGCACTAGGTAGCTAAAACAAATGATAAAGTGGACTTTCCCCTTACAAAGGACTTCAGAATGTATACTCATAAAACCTTTCCCTTTTAAGGTAAAATCTAGTATGTGTTTGGGAAACAAAATAGGAACCATATCCAAGTAGTTGAAATGGAAGAAGGGAATCATGACCATATGCATCAGACTGTGCCTGCTCTCCAGCACTTTGCTTCTACTTTCTCTTCTAAGAATGATTCCTCTTTTACTGGCCTTGGAAATTTCTTTTCCTCTCAGTTAAACTTAGTTAAGTTTGCATTCGTTAAGCAGTCTTGGAAACCCTGGTGGTGTAGTGGTTAAGAGCTATGGCGGTTAACCAAAATGTTGGCAGTTCAAATCCACTAGGTGCTCCTTGGAAACCATATGGGGCCGTTCTACTCTGTCTTATAGAGTTACTGTGAGTTGAACTGACTCGATGGCAACAGGTTTGGTTTTTTGTTTTTAAGCAGTTCTTAGCCTTAGTGAGAGAAGACATTTATTTACTATTTTCAGACTGAAGATAAAGAAACTAACATGTTTCCCTAAAAAAGGTTATTCTCATAGGGCTTTTCGGTGTTCACTTTTGTTACCACCGTTTGCAACTCTGTATGTCATGCTGAAGCCAATGGGAGCCCCATACTGTGCCTCAGATTCTGAACGGTCTCATCGTTCAAGGGCAAGAACAAATTGCTGGCAAGCTGTTACACACATGTTTATAATCATCAACATTTGCATTGTTACAACTAAAAGATGTATTCTTACTACACACGTATACTGAGGATGATTAGAAAAATCTGTTTTGAGTTAAGCTGCCTCCCTTTGATATGGTTTCCAATTGCTAACCAAATGTTGCTTTAATTTTGTTTGTAGGAAGCTGAATTGATGCTGAGCAAAAGAAGCTAGATGTTTGGACTGTGTTCTACTCTTTGTTATTCTGGAGGTTGACCTCACCAATGTGCAGAGATCCAGGCAGAAGTCACCTGCTCAGTTTAAGACAACCCAATAAGGTGCTACTGCTCTATTTTCTCTGGTGTGCCTGGAGGCAGACCTAATTAACTGAAAGCATGTACTTTTGCATGGGAATTTAAGAAGTCTTGATCACAAATATGAGGAACTAGTGGAAGCTATGGAAATTGTACAGGGATTATTTGTTGTTGTTAGTTGCTGTTGACTCGGTGCCAACTCATAGTGACCTTATGTACAACAGAATGAGATATTGCCCGGTCTGTGCCATCCATGATCATTGGTATGTATGAAGCCATTGTTTGTGGATATTGTGTCAATTCATCTCATTGAGAGTTTCCTTCGTTACCACTGACCCTCTACTTTACCAAACATGATGTGTTTTTCTAGATATTGGTTTTTCCTAATGATGTGGCCAAACTAACATAGCCAAAGTATCACCATCTTCACTTCAGAGGAACATTCTGGTTGTATTTCTTCCAAGACTGATTTTTTTCATTCTTCTGTTAATCCACAGTGTATTCAATATTTTTTTTTTGCCAGCACTACAATTCAAATGCATCAGTTCTTCTGTCTTCCTTCTTATAGTCCAGCCTTTGCACGCATATGATGTGATTGAAAATGTGTGTCTTGGGTGAGGTGTACCTCAGTCACCAAAGTGATAGTTTATTTGCTTTTTAGAACATTAATGAGGTCTTTTGCAGCAGATTTTCTGAATGCAATACATTGTTTGATTTCTTGACTACTGCTTCCATGGACGTTTATTGTTCACAACAGCAATTGTACAGCAAGTCTAATAGCTATTTTCTGCCTATGGATGGCTAGCTTTAAGCAACTTCCGCAAGTCGGCCTAGCTACCTAACTCTCTTTTAGTGTATCCTTTTTGCTCACAGGTACCTCACTCTTCCTATGAACTCTCCCATTTATGTCTCTGGGTTTTTATCCTGTTTCTCTGCTCTCTTTGTCCCCTGAACCACCTCCCTCATATTTCCTGCCAGGGCTACACATCCACCACCACCTTCCATAAGTTGTTCTCCTCACAGCCTCCCAGTGCACCAAGCAGGGTCTGCCTGGGCTCTGTTTACAAGAAATCCCTTACTCACTTCTTTAGTATAAGCTGAGACACCTACCCATCAGTATATCCTGAACTTGGTTTCCTAGTTTTGTTCCCATTCCTTTTTCTCCTCTTAACTTTATTTTTATGGTTTGCCTGGTGGATTGTCCACCAATAAAGGATGGAAGAACTAACACGGGAATCAACACATTCAGTATGTTTCTCTGTCTCTCCCCATGAATTATTCAGCATGGAACATCTTTGTTTTCCCTGACTTCTTCATGGCTGCACTGTCATCTAGACCACCCTGCCATCCAGAAACATAGGGGGAAAAATGATCAAGCTAATTCCTGGAAGCTGCAGGGATAGAGAAAATTAAGACCTCACATGGAATAGTTGTGTTCCATTCCTACTTGGGAGGGAAGGTTAGTCTCCAGAAGAGTTTTTCTGAAGTCATTTGGGTTTTAATGAGGTCAAAAGTATCCAGGACACTGAAATGGATGCCATTATCACAAATAATGAGGAGAAAGCATTTTCGGCTCTCTCCCTAGCAGGTGGACAAATTGAACACTTGTCTTTGTCGAAAAACTAAGAACCGTCCTCCTTTTCATACGAACTCTTTTCCTTAACTATTTTCAGCCTGAACCGTCTATAGCTATTGATCTCTATACTCTGTATTAGAAACTAAATACATCTATTTCAATTTCTTAACTGAAACCTATATTAAAACAATTTTTTTTCTTATTAGTTTATTCTTTGGTTCATAGCATAGTGTTGGAAGGATGACCTGTATGGTGAGTTATTCCCCACACTGCAAAGCAGTGTGGAAGAATGCTGAATCATTATTCAGAAAAGAGTCACAATTTCTGTTTCTCAAACTTGACAGTATCCCTATGAACGCCCAGGCTAGACAAAAAGTAAGGTATTCCTCCATTTCCATCCCTCTCCTACCCATACCACAAGTTGAGATAAGAAAGGACAGAAATAAGATGGCTATTTTCAATTTTTTTCACTCACTCACTCACTCATTTATTCATTCACCCAACATATAGTGTTTGTGTGTTGTGTGCCTGTGCTTCCCCTGTAAAACACAGTGCAAATTCATTCACCAGTATGTCTAGATGGCAAGACTGCTGAAAGGGTGATTTCCATATACTTGGAATGGGTGTATAGATTATTGGTGCTCACTAAACACTTTATGTCATGGAGGCCACTCCATTCCTAGCATTTTAGTTACTGTAGCTCTACTGCTGATTGCAGCACCTCTGTGACCACATCAACAAAGTCCATGGCTCAGACTTACAGGTTGGACTCTAAGCAACTGTTGTGCCTGGGGCTAACAGGATGCTCCAGGTGGACTGGGACAGGAGGGCAGGCAGGGAGCAGCAAGCTGAGGGTCAGCACTAACAGCTGGGAAGAGTGAGAGACATTGAGAATGAGCTCTAATCTGGGCTCTCTTAGGTGGCTTGTGCCATCTCTGACTCGTGCTTCCTGCCTGCTCTTCTTCCTCTTGACTGACTTTCTTGAGCATGACTCCTTGATTCTTGTCTCAAGTTTCTGTCACCACCCTCTTGGTTCTATGATTTTAGGCCCTGGAGCTCACTTATTAGCCTTGTCTAGTTGCTGCCTATAGTGCTCAGAAATCAAATGTCTTGGTGCCCTTCTTATGCAAGTTAGTTCATCTGGAAAGGAAAGTTATGAAAACTAATTTATAGTCTTGGCACCTGGGCAACATGAGGCAAATCATGTTACCGTGGACCTTTCTATTCCTAGAATTAGTATTTAAAGTGATTTTGCTGGTGTTTAATAGCTAATGAGTGTTGTAATATGCTCATGGGATATTGCATAGGATATCTTCATGAAGGGTTCTCTTTTCTAAATGTTTGAAACATCTGCAAAGGATGAGGGCTTGGATTCAGGGCAGACCGATCCTTAGGAGCCATGCCATATATCGCCAACTATAATCTTAGAATACTCTGAGACCAGCATGACTGGGAGGAATGTTTTTGTTCAATCTCTTTATTTTGCAATTAGGGATATTGAGATGCAGGGAAGGAAAATTACCCATAGAAGCCTTCTTTTCTTGTAATAGCTTTGTCTACTTTTAGTATTACGGTAAAGCTGGCCTCAAGGAATGACTTTAAGAAGTATTCCTTCTGCTTCTATATTCTTAAAAATAATATTGATATTATTTCTTCCTCAAATTTTTTATAGAACTCACCAGTAAAAGCACCTGGGTCTGGGCCTTTCTGTTTTGGAAGGCTATTATTTATTTATTTATTTTTTTTTAATATTTTATTGTACTTCAGGTGAAGGCTTACAGAACAGATAG
>NW_004443954.1:23205791-23224102 GCF_000243295.1 Trichechus manatus latirostris | reverse complement strand
GTTGGTATTTGGATAGGGATTGCATTGTATTTGTAGATTGCTTTGGGTAGAATTGTCATTTTCACAACATTGAATCTACCTATCCATGAGCATGGTATGTTTTTCCATTTATGTAGATCTCTTTTGGTTTCTTGCAGTAGTGTTTTTCAGTTTTCTTTGTATAGGTCTTTTACATCCCTGGTTAGATTTATTCCTAAGTATTTTAATTTTTTAGAGGCTAGTATAAATGTTATTGTTTTCCTGATTTCCTTTTTGTTGTTCTCTTTATTGGTGTATAGGAATCTAATTGATTTTTGTACATTTATCTTGTATCCTGCTACTATTCTGAATCTTTCTATTAGTTCCAGTAGTTTTCTGGAGTCTTTTGGGTTTTCTATATATAGTATCATACCAACCTCAAACAGGGACAGTTTAACTTTTTCATTACCAGTTTGGATGCCCTTTATTTCTTTTTCTTGCCTTATTGCTTTAGCTAGAACTTCCAGAACAATGTTAAATAGGAGTAGTGATAAAGGACATCCTTGTCTTGTTCTTGTTCTCGAGGGAAATGTTTTCAACCTCTCTCCATTAAGTATGATATTGGCTGTTCGTTTTGTATAGATGCCCTTTATTATGTTGAGGAATTTCCCTTCTATACCTATTCTATTGAGAGTTTTTATCACGAATAAGTGTTGAACTTTGTCAAATGCCTTTTCTGTGTCGATTGAGATGATCACATGATTATTTTATTTATGTTGTGGATTATGTTGATTGATTTTGTAATGTTGAACCACCCTTGCATACCTTGTATGAATCCTACTTGGTCATAGTGTATTATTTTTTTTTGAAATGATGCTGAATTCTATTGGCTAGAATTTTGTTGAGAATTTTTTCATCTATATTCATGAGAGATATTTGTCTGTAATTTTCTTTTTTTGTGACGTCTTTGCCTGGTTTTGGTATGAGGGTTATGCTGGCTTCATAGAATTAATTTAGAAGTATTCCTTCCTTTTCTATGTTATGAAAAAGTTTGAATAGTACTGGTGTAAGCTCTTCTCTGAATGTTTGGTTGAATTCTCCAGTGAAGCCATCTGGGCCAGGGCTTTTTTTGTTGGGATTTTTTAAAATTTCCTTTTCAATCTTTTCTCTTGTTATAGGTCTGTTCAAATTTTCAGCATCAATTTGTGATAGTTGGGGTAGGGAGTGTGTTTCTAGAAATTTGTCCATTTCCTCTAGATTTTCAAATGTGTTGGAGTATAGTTTTTCATAGCACCCTGTTATGATCCTTTTTATTTCAGTTGGGTCTGATGTAATGTCCCCCATTTCACTTCTTATTTGGGTTATTTGCATCCTCTCCTGTTTTTATTTTGTTAGTTTGGCCAGTGATTTGATGATTTTGTTGATCCTTTTGAAGAAACAACTTTTGGTTTTGTTGATTCTTTCTATTGTTTTTCTATTCTCTGTTTCATTTATTTCTGCCCTGGTCTTTATTATTTGCTTTCTTCTAGTGGCTGTGGGCTTTTTTAGCTGTTCTCTTTCTATTTGTTCGAATGTGTAGTTAATGTTTTGATTTTGTCCCTTTCTTCTTTTTTGATGTGTGCATGTATTGCTGTAAATTGACTTCTGAGTACTGCCTTTGCTGTGTCCCAAAGGTTTTGGTATGATGTGTTTTCATTCTCATTTGATTCTAGGAATTTTTTATTCTATCTCTGATTTCTTCTATTACCCAGTGGTTTTTAAGCAGGGTGTTATTTAGTTTCCATGTAACTGATTTTTTTTCCTTACTCTTCCTGTTGTTAATTTCTACTTTGATGATGTTGTGATCAGAGAAGATACTTTGTATTATCTCAATGTTTTGGATTTTATTGGGGATAGCTTTGTGGCCTAAGATGTGGTCTATTCTGGAGAATGTTCCATGTGTGTTGGAAAAGAAAGTGTACTTTGCAGCTGTTGGATGGAGCATTCTATATATGTCTATGGGTTCAAGTTGGCTGATTGTGGCCTTAGATCATCTGTATCTTTGTTGAGTTTCTTTTTAGACATTCTGTCCTTTACTGACAGTGGTGTGTTGAAGTCTCCTACTATTATAGTGGAACTGTCAATTTCTCTTTTCAGTGCTGTTAAAATTTGTTTTCTTTATTCTGGAGCCCTGTCATTGAGTGCGTAGCTATTTATTATGGTTATGTCGTCATGCTGGATTGTCTTTTTAATCATGATACACTGCCCTTCTTAGTCTTTTATGGTGGATTTTGTTCTAAAGTCTATTTTATCTGAGATTAGTATTACCACTCCGGCTCTTTTTTGGTAGCTGTTTGCTTGATATATTTTTTCTATCCTTTGATTTTTAATAAATTTGTGTCTTTATTTCTAAGATGTGTCTCTTGTAGACAGCATATTGTTGGATCCTGTTTTTTTATATCTTCTTTCACTCTCTGTCTCTTTATGGGTGCAGTTAGGCCGTTTATGTTCAGTGTAATTATTGATAGGTGTGAGTTTATTGTTGTCATTTTGTAGTGCTTTTTTTATGTGGTGCTGACAATTTCTTTGTTCCTCTTACTCTCCTGTGCTGAATTACTTCTGTTTGTAGATTTTTAAAATATTTATTTTGTTTTTGTGGATTTTGTTTTTACTGAGACTTTATGTTTTTCTTCTTTATTTTGATGAGTAGGTTTGTTAGCTTTCTTTGTGGTTATCTTGAAAGTTACCCATATCTTCCCAGGTTTGAACCAGTCTATTATTACTTGGTATTGTCTTGCTTTCCTCTCCATTAGAAAGTTCTACACCTACACCATTTATTCCCTCTTTTATTGTTCTGATGTAGTTGTCATTTGCAGCCTAACCTTTGTGATTCCCTGTTTTAAAGCTTTAGGTTTTGGATAGTCCTTCAGAGTTCATTTCCTAGGTTGGTATCTGGCTGGTGCGATCTTGCATCCTAGATTCAGGCTGTCATTTGATGTTGTTTGTTCTCAGATCTAAGGACTCCCTTTAATAATTCTTGTATGTTTGGTTTGTTTTTTACATAGTCCCTTAATTTATGTTTATTTGGAAATGCCCTAATCTCACCATCATATTTGAATGAGAGTTTTGCACAATATATTATTCTTTGTTGGCAATTATTTTCTTTCAAGGTTGTATATATGTCATCCCATTGCCTTCTTGCCTGCTTGGTTTCTGCTGAGTAATCAGAGCTTAGTCTTATTGCTTCTCCTCTGTATGTGACTTTTTGTTTTTCTTGAGCTGCTCTCAGGATTCTTTGTTTGTCTTTGGTTTTAGCGAGTGTGATTATGATATTTCTTGGTGATTTTCTTTTGGGGGGGGGTCTATCCTACATGGGGTTTGTTGAGCTTCTTAGATGGTCAGCTTTTCATCTTTTATGATATTAGGGACCTTTTCTGTCAACAATTCTTCATTAATCCTCTCTGTGTTTTCTGTTTTCTCCCCCTGTTCTGGAACTCTGATCACTCACAAGTTTTTGCTTTTGATTTTATCCCACATAATTCTAAGGTTTCTTCATTTTTCTTTGTTCTTTTTTCTGATTTTTTCCTCAAACAAAGTTGTACCCAAGTGTTTGTCTTCACTTATGCTGATCCTGTCTTCTGTTTTTTCAAATCTGCTCCTTAACCCTTCCATGACACTGTCCGTTTCTGAAATCTTGTTGTTTATCTTTTGGATTTCTAATTGTTGTTTTTGTATGATTTCTAGTAGTGAATTTATTTTGTCATTTTGTTCCTGCATTATTTTCCTGAATTCTTCCATTTTTGTCTGTATTTTCCATGAATTTGTCTATTTTTTCCTCATTTTTGTCTGCTTTTTGCCTCAACTCTTGGATAGTTCTGTATTAGAGATTTGAATTCCCTATCAGGTTCTAGTGCCTTTTTTCCTACTGGAAAGTCATCTAGTGTTTTATTTTGGACACCTACTGGAACCATCTTGTCTTGTTTTTGTAAATGTTTTGATATAGTTTGCTGTCTTCAGGACATTCAGTAGTTATTTTCTTTGATTATTGGTTGTTGATTTGTTTGTTTCATCCTGCTTTTTTGTTTTATTTGTTTATGTCTGAGCAGGTGGGATGTGTGTTTTTTGTTGTTTGCTGGTCTGTGGATATGATATTTTTCACCTCCTTGTCCAATGGGCAGGGCCATTCATTCAGCTATGGTGCAGCACAGCAGGTCCAGCTGAAGAGGAGGGCCTGGGATGGGTTGTTTGTCACATGTACTGGGACTGATAAGGTGAGCCAGTGGTCACCGCAGGGCAGGTTCCTATAGGCTGTGCCTCTGCTGCTTGGGAGTGAAATGTTCAGCCCACAGTATAGACGGACAGGAGAGAAGGGGAGGGGAAGGTTGTGATGTGTGGTGCTAGGTTGGGTATGGGAAAGAAGAGAGAGAGGACAGAGAAACGGGAGCCAAAAAAAATAAAAAGGGCTGAGGCAGCTTACTGTTGGAATGGAGAGATGATAAACTGAGAAATGAAGAAATACAAAAAAAGAGAGAGAGACAGAAAATAAAATAAAATAAATAAATAAAAGAAAAGCCCCCAGGGATCCCACCAGCGTGGTGACGCGGACCAGGGAGGCGTTCCCCAGCAGAGCAGCACTTCACAGCCTGTCAAGAAGAAGCAAAAATGACTCATGGAGTCAAGTGTTCAAGAGAAAGGAGGGGAGAAGGTGAGAGGCAGAGAACGCAAAAGAGGCCGAAGTAAGCAACACTAGCAACAAAGAAATGGCACTGAAGAAGCTGGCCTGTGTGGACGGGGTGAATCCGAGTGTCATGGAACTGGTGCCTCCCACTGTGAAGCCATGGATTGGCCAGCCAGGAGGTGGCAAAGGCCACGCAGGGGAGGCAGGGTGGGGGTGTGAAGGCATGTATCACTGGTTACTGGGTGCTCTGTCTCCTGCTAGGAGCTCCATGAATCTGCTTTCCTGTACTCACTGTCCACTGACTTCAAACAGGATTCCAAGATGGTGGATCTGTGCTGCATTAGCTGATAAGGGACTTCTGCTCGTAACTTTCCTTGTTCTCTCTTCTCTGTCAGTTTCTTATTCCATTTGGTGCTTGGTTGTGTTCTTTATCTCTTCGTTTGATGCTTAGGGTTCCAGGATTGATATTTATCTCTGTTTTACTTAGTTTTTCAGGTCTTTGCTGTGGAGGGACAGTGTGGTGCTTCTGTCTATAGTGCCACGTTGGCTCTGCCTCCCAAATCCCACAATTTTTGATAAGGTATATTTTCATTTAGTTCAAAATATTTTTAAATTTCTCTTGAGATTTCCTCTTTAACCCATATGCTATTTAGAAGTATTGTTGAATCTCCAAATATTTAGGGATTTTTAGCTATCTGTTTGTTATTGCTTTCTAGTTTAATCCCATTGTAATCTGAGAGCACACTTTGTGCTTTCTATATTCTTTTAAATTTGTTCCGGTGTGTTTTATGTTCTAGAATGTGATCTCTCTTGGTGATCTAGTTAAATATGACTTGCGAAGAATGTGTATTATGCTGTTGTTGGATGAAGTATTCTATAAATGTCAGTTTGATCCAAATGATTGATGATGCTGTTCAGTTTAGCTATATTCTGCCTGTTGGATTTTTTGGTTACTAAGAGAGGGATGTTGAAATCTCCAACTATATTAGTGGATTTGTGTTGTGTTTTCTTGGAGAATGGCACCCTTATAATTGTGTATTGCCCCTTTTTATCCCTGATAATTTTCCTTACTCTGATGTCTGCTTTGTCTGAAATTAATTTGACTACTCCAGATTTCTTTTCATTAATGTTAACATGGCATATATTTCTCCTTCCTTTTAAATTTGTTTAGTAACATTTATTTTTAAAATTTTATTGTGCTAAAATATATATAACATATAATTTGACATTTCAACCGTTTTTAAGTGTACAATCCAGTGAGATTAACTATATTCACATTGTTGTGCAACCATCACCACTATATATTTCCAAAAGATTTTCATCACCCTAAACAGAAACTCTGTACCCATTAACCAATCACACCTTGTTTCCTTCTTCCTCTGTCTCTAGTAACTGCTAATCTACTTTTGTCTCTATGCATTTACCTATTCTAGGTATATAAGTGGGGTAATACAATATTTATCCTTTCGCATCTGACATTTCACTCAGCATAATGTTTTCAAGGTTCATCCATGTCATAGCAGGTATCAGAACTCCATCCTTTCATTCCTAATATTTCATTATATGTATATACCATATTTTTGTTTATCCATTCATTTGTTGATGAGCACTTGGGTTGTTTCCACTCTTTGGTTAGTGTGAAAAATGCTTCAATGAACATTAGTGTACAAGTATTTATCTGAATCCCTTCTTTCGAGTCTTTTGTGTATATACCCAGGAGTGGAATTGCTGGGTCAGATGATAATTCTATGTTTCACTTTTTGAGAAATATCCAAACTGTTTTCCACAGCAGCTACACCATTTTACATTCCCACCAGCAATGCACAAAAGTTCCAATTTCTCCACATCCTTGTCAGTACTTGTTGCTTTCTGTTTTTCTTAAGTGCCTGAACCAAACCGTGGTATTCTCAATCACCTCATAAGCTTTCAAAAGCTGGACAATGAATAAAAAAGACAGAAGAAGAATTAAAGCTTCTGAATTATGATGATGGCAAGGAATATTGAATATACCATTGGCTGCCAGAGCAATGAACAAATCTGTCTTAGAAGAAGTGCAGCCAGAATGCTCCTTAGAAGGGAGGATGGCAAGACTGCCTCTCGTATACTTTGGACATGTTATCATGAGGCACCAGTCCCTGGAGAAGGCCATCATGTTTGGTAAAGTAAAGGATCAGCAAAAAAGAGGAAGACCCTCAATGAGATGGATTAATATAGTGGCTGCAACAATGGTCTCGAGGATACCAATGACCGTGAGGATGATGCAGGACCGGGCAGAGTTTTGTTCTGTTGTACATAGGGTCACTATAAATCAGAACTAACTCGTTGGCACCTAACAACAACTGTGTGTGTAAAGTGGTAGCTTATTGAGGTTTTGATTTGCATTTCCCTAATGACTAATGGAGCCCTGGTGGTGCAGTGGTTAAGAGCTCTGCTGCTAACCAAAAGGTTGACTGTTCAAATCCACCAGCTGCTCCTTGGAAACCCTATGGGACAGTTCTACTCTGTCCTATAGAGTCGCTATGAATCAGAATCTACTTGACAGCAACAGGTTTAATGACTAATAATGCTGTTGACATTTATCTCTTTTCATGTACTTAATGACCATTTGTATGTCTTCTTTGGAGAAATGTTTATTCAAGTCCTTTGCTCATTTTTTGGTTGGATTGTTTGTTTTCTTGTTGTCAAATTATAAGAGCTTTTCATATAATCTTGATATTAAACCCTCATCAGATATATGACTTCAAAATATTTTCTCCCATTCTTAGGGTTTTCTTTTAACTTTCTTGATAATGTGCTTTGATGCATTAAAGTTTTAAATGTTGATGAAGTCCAATTTATTTATTTTTTCTTTTGTTGTTCTTGCTTTGGTTTTGTATCTAAGAATTCATTGCCAAAAACAAGTTCCTGAAGACTTAGTCCTAGTATTCCTCCAAGAGTTTTATTATTGTTTTAGTTCTTCTATTAGGTCGTTAACCCATTTTAGTTAATTTTCATATATGGTGTGAGGTACAGGTCCAACTTCATTCTTTTGTATGTGGAAATCCAGTTTTCTTAGAATTATTTGTAGAGGAAACTATTCTTTCCCCATTGAAAGAACTTTGCACCCTTGTCAAAAATCGGTTTACCACAGATGCATGTATTTCTGGACTCTCAATTCTATACCACTGGTCTATATGTCTATCTTTATACTAGTGTCACACTCTTTTGACTGCTGTAGCTTTGTAGTAGCATTTTGAAATTGGACAGAAGTGTGAGTTCCATCTCTTTACTTTTAATCTTTCTATGTCTTTATATTTATATTGAACTTCTTGTTGACACATATAATTGCATCTTAGTTTTTTTTTAATCTACTCTGGTAATTATATTATTTACATTTTAAGTAATTATAGATGTAGTTGGATTACTAGCTACCACATTTATAATTGTTGTCTACTTGTTTCCCTTGTTCTTTGCTTATTTTTTTGTCTTCCCCTCTTTTTCTTCTTCTCTAATTGAATATTTTATATGATTCCATTTTCTCTCTTCTCTTACTATATAAATTATACCTCTTTAAAAAAAACTTTTTAGTGGTTGCCCTAGAGTTTGCAATATACATTTACAACTGACCGAAGTCCACATTCAAATAACACTACACCATTTCACGGGTATTGTTTGTATCTTACTACCCTCAATTCCTCCCTCCCATCTATTATAACATTGCTGTCATTCATTTCCCGTATCTCTAACCTATAATCACCCAATATATTATTGCTATTATTAATTTGAACTGTTATCTGTTAGATCACTTTAAGAGTAAGAAGAATAAAAGATTTTGTTTTACTTTCATTTGTTCCTTCTCTGACCCTTTTCCTTTCTTTATGTAGAGCCAAGATTCAGGTGTAAACCGTTTTCCTTCTTTCTGAAGATGTTTCTCAGAAAATGTTAAAATTCCTCAGTTTTTATTTGCATGAGAAAGTCTTTATTTCTCCTTCACTTTCAAAGGATAATTTCACTGATACAGAATTCTAAGTTGATGGTTTTTTTCTTTCAACATTTCAAATATTTCACCCCACTTCTGCATGGTTTCTAAAGAAAAGTCTGATGCAATTCTGATCTTTGGTGCTCTATAGGTAAGGTTTTTATGTTTGTTTTCCTCTGTCTTGTTTCAAGTTTTCTTTTTGTCTTTGATTTTCTGCAGTTTTAATATGATATGCCCAGGTGTAGATGTTTGGTATTTATCTTACTTGGTGTTCTCTGAGCTTCCTGGATTTGTGGTTTGATGTCCAAAATTAATATTTTGGAAAATTCTCATACATTATTACTTCAAATATTTCTTTGTTCCTTTCTTTCATTTTTCTCATTCTCATATTTCCATTATGCATATATTATGCACATCTTTTGTAATTGTGCCACAGTTCTTGAATGTTCTATCCCCCCGCCTTTTTTCAGTTTGCTTGTCAGTTTGGGAAATTTTTATTGACATACTTCAAATTCATTGATTCTTTCCTTGTCCATGTCTAGTCTACTGGTGATTCCATCAAAGGCATTCTTCATTTGTTACAGTGTTTTTGATGTCTAACATTTCCTTTTGATTCTTTCTAGACTTTGCATATCTGTTTTTTTTTTTTTACCCATATGTTTGTGTATATTGTGTATTTTTTCCATTAAACCTTTTAGCATGTTAATCATAGTTATTTTAAATTCCCAATCTGGCAATTCAGAAATCTCTGCCATATCTGAACCTGGTATGATGTTTGATTTATCTATTCAGGTTAGTTTTTTTGCCTTTAAGCATGCTTCTAATTTTTTATTGAAAGATGGACATGCTGTATCAGGTAAAAGAAACGAGGTAAGTAGGCTCTTAGAATGAGGTTTAATGTTTATCTGGCTAGGAGTTAGGCTGTGTTTATTGTTTGCTGTAGCTGTGGGTGTAGAGGCTAAAATTTCCCCTAGTGTCTTTGTTTTTGTCTTCTTTATTGTCTTTGGTGGCATAGTGGTTAAGAGCTATGGCTGCTAACCAAAAGGTCGATAGTTTAAATCCACCAGGAACTCCTTGGAAACCCTATGGCGCAGTTCTACTCTGTTCTATAGGGTTGCTATGAGTCAAAATCGACTCGACGGCAGCGGGTTTGTTTTTTGTTTTTTTATTGTCTTTGGGTTTTGCTAGAGACTGCTTTTTAAATAGCCTCTGAGGTTTACAGTTCTTTTAGCTGTAATCTGTTATTATACAGGAGCTCTGTTGATGTGGCGGTAAGGTGTAGAGGGAGGGGAGGCATTCTACATTCCTATGACTAGGCCTCAGTCTTTTAGTAAGCCTGGACTGCGAGCAGGTGCCCCTGGGCTGTGGCCTTCATTAGGGCTTGATAACCTCCCCTCAATCCTTAGGTAAGACAGAAGGGTCAGAGGGGACTGGAATTGGGTGTTTCCCTTCCCCCAAGTTGATTAGGCGGTAGTAAAAAGGCTTAGGTAAAATAGTTTCTCTTGAGGGCAGGTCTTTGTTAAGGGGAACAGAACGCTTTGAGTGTCTTTCAAAATGGTTACCTTTCCCCTGTGCCCCGCCCCCCCGCCCCCCCACCCCTCCTTGGATTTTTAATATGGAAGATATTATAGCAAATTGACGTCTTGTATCATAACCTCATTGCTCTCAAGTTGATTCCGACTCATAACGACCCTATAGGACAGAGTGGAACTGCCCCATAGGTTTTCCAAGAAGCGACTGGTGGATTTGAACTGCTGACCTTTTGGTTAGCAGCCAAGCTCGTAACCACTGCACCACCCTGGCTTCTCTTGTATCATAGTGCCACTGAAACACAGACAAGAGCTAATGCCAAATTGCTTCTGTTCCAAATAAAAAGCCATTTTATTAGTGGGATTGCCACAGCATCGTACAAGACCCAAAAATCAAGGAGATTTTTCTCTGATCCTCACCCTGAGAACCTGGTGGGCTCCTGGAAGTTAAATCCCATGAAAGCGTGGGAGGCCCTAAGGCAGGGCCTCCAGGGGTTTTTATCAAGCTAGCCCATGTTCAGTCATCAGCAATTATCCAAAAGTCCCAGTTTATTTATTTCTAGTAGTTGGTCCTGTGTTGTTGGCTGAAAAATAGAATATTTATGGAAAAACTTCTAGAAGACTGACCATACATTTTTTTTGCTTTTATTCTTTAGAAGGTAATATGAAATTTTATGAAACACTACAAATCCCACCCCAAACATTTTTCATTCAGATTACGAGTAATTCAGCTTAATATAATTCAACAAATACCTAATATCTATTGATATTTGTTGAATTATATATATTAATTATATATATAATATATATAATTATAATTGTATTCATAAGTGTTCTGTTAGTTAGTAAGCAGTTAGTAAGAATTTCAACCTGAAAACAAATGAAAATATTTAGGAATATATATTATGTGTCATTAGAATCATTTTACTCCTGTGTTTAGGAAATAATCTTTTTTTTAAATAAATACACCTTGATATACTTTCTAGCCTTTGACAAGCACAGGCGTTGGTACCTGAGCAGTCTTATTTTTTTAAGGAGCTGAAACATGTCCGGGCAAGGGGCAGTCTATAAAACACCTGCTTGAATTTCAGCTTTGTCTTTGAAATAATAGCCTGAATATGTTTCTAATGAACATGTCTGCAGTCATTTGCATATCTTTTTAGTAAAAAGATAAAGCACTAACACTTTTATTAGAAAATACCTCTTCAAGGGAACTTAGTAAAACATCTATACAGAGGAATACATGTGGCATCTACAAATAAGACTTCTGTGCACATCACTAAAAATCAAATTAAAGATAAAGCTAGAAGCCATTTGGGATAATCTTTCATCGAAAGCTGCTTCTTGTATTTCTAGATGTGATGGAATTTCCATCCAGTTGGTGCCTTCTTCATCCTGTATCAGAAACAAAGCCCTAATCAAGGACACCTCTTTATAGAATTGTTAAATTGCATACTTTTGCTCTACACTCTCTTCCTATTCAAAGCCAAACTGCACCATACCAAGTTTTGCATTAGCAAACCTAAAGTACACTCCAATTAAGCCTAGAAAAATACGTGATAGGAAGAGGGAATAAAAATCAGAGATACTTCTGAACGAGTGTTAAATTAACTAAAAAAAAAGATCTATGTCACTGTGGCTGCAATGAATTCCTTAAGGAGTCTCATTATGGGTCATAAAGGAAGGCTGTCTCACACATTTGTTGTTTTAGGTGTTGAAGGAGGAATGAAGTGTAATTTTACCTTTGAAATGTGTTTCAGAAGGAGGGCTTGTTTGGGCTTATAGTGCCACGGATCTGTCTGGCTTTTTTCCCCCAGTGGAAAAGCACCGCCCTTCCCTTTTCATCCTCTTCCTTTAGTTCTGCTGCACTCATCCATCCAATTCTGTAATGTGTCTGCAGTTTCCAATCACAGCTTTCTTTCTCACTGCTGCTGTGGGTTAAGGTGCTATTTGGAAGAAAATAAACATTCCCTGTAATAGGCTAAGAAGACAAACTCTGGAAAGTGGAATTGATCAAAAGCAAACTTAGATAGTAATCGGTGGAGAAGATAACACCTGTATCCTAGGTTGCTGCCAAGAGATGCCCTCCAGCAGGCTGGCCTTTGATTTCATTGTCAGGATGAGGCTAAGCATATCTGACAACGAAGAGGACAACAACTGAAAGACTCCATGCTTGGATGCAGAAGAAATTCTAAAGTCTTGTACACACATCTAGCTGTGACCCATCAGGGTACTCTATATTTGAGGGGATTTTATTTTCAAGTTCCCCTTCAGTCCACATAAAAGCCCTGACTTCCTCCCTCTCTTTCTTGGCCAAAGGACTGGATCCTGGATAGGAGTCCTGGAAAAACCTGTAGAGCCCTTGGGAGCTTCTGGATCTGGTGCCGTCAGCAAGTGATATCTGTGGCACTACGCCAGGCGACAACAGATGTGGGGATGCCTGTCAGTTTAATCTTGCAGCTTTGGCTAATAGGCACCACATTGTCCAGCCGTACTTAGCCTGGAACTGTTTTAAAGACTGTGAATAATATTTTGAAAGGTCCAACACCTGATCTTCTGTTAACAGACCTGGTCGTTTGGCTTTCAGATGCCCAAAAGTGCCAATTACCCTGAACATCTCTCATCAGTGGACCAGATTGAATTATAAAAGTGTGTATTTCAGAAAACTCCCTTTGCATTACAAATTTGTCCAGTTGAGGTAAGGTGTTTATGTAGAAAACATTTCCTTTTTCCTTTTTCAGTTTGTCCCATTTCAAGCACTTCCTTTAAAATGTCTCTTGTTCTTGGTAACAGTCAACCTCCTGAGAGATGATAAACGATTTCTCTCCAAAGTCCTTATCCCATTTTTAAGATGAAAAACATTATAGCAAATTGACATCTTGTATCATTGGAGTCCTGGTGGTGCAGTAGTTAAGAGCTTGGCTGCTAACCAAAAGGTTAGCAGTTCGAATCCACCAGGTGGTCCTTGGAAACCCTGTGAGGCAGTTCTATTCTGTCCTGTATCATAGTCCCAATGAAATGTAGATAAGAGCTAATGCTGAAGTTGTTCCTCTTCCAAAGGGCTATTTTACTAGCAGGATTGCTACAGCATTATACAAGACCTGGACACTACGGTTTTCAGCTGAACTGGATGCCATTAAAAGGAGACTGAAAACCACAGATTTTGGCAAAGAAAAAACAAGAAATGGAATGGTCTCAGTAGTGAGGAGGCTGAGGGAAAGAAACAATCACTAATTTTAAAAAGGGATTTTAACCTTCAAACCATTTTCAAGAACATCTGCTGAGCCACCATTAGCCACCAACTTGTGGAGACCCCATACACAACGGCATCAGACTGTTGTGATCCATAAGGTTTTCATTGCTGTGAAGTGGATTTCCAGGCCTTTCTTCCTAGTCTGTCTTAGTCTGGAAGATCTGCTGAAACCTCTTCAGCATCACAGCAACATACAAGCCTCCAATGACAGATGATTGGCCAGGAATCAAGCTCAGGTCTCCCTGCATGGGAGGTGAGAAGTCTACCATTGAACCACCACTGCCCCTAGTAAACTATTCAACCTATTCTTGGTGCTGTTTCTCCTCTTCCTCCCTCTGTGTGCCTCTTCCCACTTCTCTCTCCCCTACACATATCCAGGGCCTGTTGATAATTATTAATGCTCTTCAAAGGCACAGGTTAGGAAAGGGGAAGAAGCCATATATGTCTGGCACATAGCAGGCAATCAATACTGGCTAACTAACTGAAAGTGAAGTTCATGTTGGTTGATTTTATTACTTCTTAGGCTGAAAACAAAAACAAAAACAAAAAAGCTTAGTCTTGGAGATGACAGCAGCATAATATCCTCTAAATTACCTAGTGGGATAAAAAAAAAATTGAAAATATTTTCATAGATCCTTTTACCTGTCATTTTTCCTCGCATGTGTTGTAGTTACTGGAAAAATATTGAAGGGAAAAGATAGGGGGAGGTATCTTGTCAAATATTTGAAATTTTACCAATCTGCTAGAGGAGTAAATTTTAATTTACATTTATTTTCTATAGCAAGGTTGAGCATCCTGTTACATGTTTAAGGATCATTTGTATTTCCTTTTCTAGGAATTTTTCATTTTTTTTTTTTTGGCATTTTTCTAATAGATTGTTGGTGTTTTTCTTCTGTACTTTTAGAAGCTCTGTATATATTAAGGATATTAGCTCTTTGTCTGTGTTTGTGATATATGCTGTAGATACATTTTCTTAGTTTGTCATTTATCTTGGACTTTGCTAGTGCACAAGTGTCTTAATTTTATGTAGCTAAGTTTAACAGTCATTTTCCTAATTACTTCTGTGTTTTGAACCATGATTAGGAAAGCTTGTGCAGTTTCAGATAATAGAGAAACTCACCCCTGTTTTCTTCTCATACTGGTGTGGTTTTAGTTTTTACATATAAATTTCTAATCTATTTGGAATCTTCCTGGTTCCTACTGTAAGGAATCAATCCTTTTTCATCATTTTCCATATGGCTATTCAGTTATTCCAATACCACTGATTGAAAAATCCATAGTTTCTCCACAGATTTGAGATACTTCCTTTTTTGTATACTGAATTTCCACACGCATTGATGCCTAGTTCTGGATTTTCTATTTTGTTCCATTGATCTATCTGTGTATTCATGAACCAATGCCGTGCTATTTTTAATTAGAAAGACTTTACAACTAGAACGCAAATAGAAGCTTATACACCAATGTTCACTGCACCACTATTCACAATAGCCAAAAAGTGGAAACAGTCCAAGAGTCCATCAACAGACGAATGGATAAATAATGTGGTAATACATAGAATGAAATATTACTCAGCCATAAAGACAAATGAAGTCCTGATATATGTCACAACATGGGCAAACACTGAAAATATCATGTGGAGTGAAGTAAGTCAATCTCAAAAGGACAAACATTGTATGATACCACTTATATGAAATAGGCAAATATATAAAGACCAAAGTTTGTTAGTGGTTATCAGGGATGAGAGGAAGGGAGAGTCATTGCTTAGGTTGCACTGAGTTTCTGTTAATGGTGGTGGAATACTTTGGAAATGGATAGTAGAGATGGTTGCACAACACGATGAAAGTAATCAATGTCACTGAATTATTCATGTATAAATTTTTGAATTGGCAAATGTTTTGTTATATATATTTTTACACAATAAAAAAAGACTTGACAATTTATACTGTGACAATAATTTATAATGTCATTTCATATCTGGTAGGAATAGTTTCCTTATCCCACCTAACCCATTGTACCCCTTCTCCAGGGTTTTCCTAGTTATTCTTGCCTGTTTGCTCTTCCAAATAAACTTTATAACCAACTTGTACAGCTCCAGGAAAAAAAAAGTGTAGATATTTTACTGAGATGGCATTAAACTTAGAAATCAACTTAGGAAGGATTGACATCTTTATAGCATTGAATTTTTCTACCAAGATAAGCTGTATGTATTTCCATTTTTTGAGTAAACTTTGTAGTTTTTAGGACTGCTGTATGATTTTCTTCAAATAGGTTTTATATCTTTCTTTTTGTTGTTAGATTAATGCCCAAAGTATTTTTAATGTAAATAGAGTCTTCTATTATATAATTTAATAATTTTTAAATTTTATATGTGTGGGCTATTTAAAAAAATTCAACTTAAAACTACTGTACTAGATTTTCTTGTTAGCAGTGGTTTTCCATTGACTTTTTTGGGCAAGTGTTACAGATATATAATGTTATCAACTGCAAATACAAATAGTTTTACCTTTTACCTTTTAATTCTTATGCCGCTAATTGCTTTCTCTTGTCTAATTACATTGGCCCAGACCAGCAACGCAATTTTCAACAGTAGCTCCATGGCTATAAAAAAAATATTCACAAAGAATAAAGTAGATGGTTTGGGTGACTTTTTCCTCTTTGACTCACTTTTTCTCTCCTTTAGGTAGAGGTTCTTGTGACAAGTAGTGTCCCCAAATTTGAGCATGAGAGAGATAACGGGACTCTAGGAAGCTGGATAATTTGCAATTACGAATTCAGACCTTGAAATATCTATGGTTAATATGAATTGTTTCATTTAATTGCCAACATTTAAATGTGTCATCTATTTGGGAGCTGCCAAGATAATAGCTCTTTTAATTAGTAAGAACCTACATGGTTACAGAAATATTTAACCTGAGTAACTTCTTTTGTCCATGTAGCTGAAAGGATGAGTAAATAACATGGATAAGATGCCTTCTTCTCACACCTTCTACCTGAGCCAGAAAGACATTTCCAGAGGTTTTCTTAATATTTATTTAAGACTTATAATGGGACAGAGCCAATGGTAAACATTTTATCTCATTAGATCCACACAGCACACCAATCTGAGGTCTGGAGTTGTTATGTAACTTGCTCAAAGCTATCAAACTCATAAGAGGCAGAGGTGGGATTGAAACCAGTACTGCTGGACCTTAGGCTGCCTCCTGGGAGGTCCCAGTACTCCAAACTGTGACCTGGTTTGGATATAAATGTGCACTGTCAGTGAGCATCTTTGAGCAAAGTCTTTGGTGTTTTGCAAGCTTTATGGCTGCCCCTAAAACAATTACCAATTCTCTCCAAGTGATCACTGATATTAGCATTATTAAATGTTAAATCAAGTTAAAAAAAAAATGGCCATGTGGCTTTGTCACATCTGATGACTGCAGAAAATTACTTGGCAAACTGATAAATCTATTACCCTGACAAACTGCATTTCAGTATCCCGAGGAAGATATTTAAATCAGAAAATCATCTACACTTTTGCTCCTTTGTTATCTTGCTTCCTTTTCTGCAATCATTTCTTAAAACTTCTGGCAGATATAAAAAATTCAGAATGGAATAAAGACACTTATAGAATCAAATGAGAATGAAAACTCATCCTACCAGAACCTTTGGGACACGGCAAAAGCAGTGCTCAGAGGTCAGTTTATAGCAATAAATGCACACATGCAAAAAGAAGAAAGGGCCATAGTCAAAACATTAACCTTACAACTGGAACAAGTAGAAAGAGAGCAGCAAAAGAAGCCTTTGGGCACCAGAAGAAAGGAAGTAATAAGAATTAGAGCAGAATTAAATGAAACAGAGAATAGAAAAACAACTGAAAGAGTGAACAAGACCAAAAGCTGGTTCTTTGAAAAAATCAACAAAATTGATAAACCATTGGCCAAACTGACAAGAGAAAAACAGGAGAGGAAGCAAATAACCAGTATAAGAACTGAAATGGGTGATATCACAACAGACCCAACTAAAATTAAAGGAATCATAGCAGAATACTATGAAAAATCATACTCTAACAAATTTTAAAACCTAGAGGAAATTGACAAATTTCTAGAAACGCACTACCTACCTAAATTAATACAAACAGAGGTAGAACAACTAAATAAACCCATAAAAAAGAAGAGATTGAAAATGTAATTAAAAAAATCCCAACCAAAAGAAAAGCCCTGGCCAGGATGGCTTCACTGGAGAATTCTACCAAACTTTCAGAGAAGAGTCGATACCATTACTACTAAAAGTATTTCAGAGCATAGAAAATGATGGAATACTCCCAAACTCATTCTATGAAGCCAGCATAACCCTGATACCAAAACCAAGTAAATATACCACAAAAAAAGAAAATTACAGACCAATATCCCTCATAAACATTGACGCAAAAATCCTCAACAAAATTCTAACCAATAGAGTTCAGCAACATATTAAAAAAAAATTCACCATGGTCAACTGAGATTTATACCAGGTATGCAGGAATGGTTCAACATTAGAAAAACCATCAATGTAATCCATCACATTAATAAAACAAAAGACAAGAACCACATGATCTTATCAATCAATACAGAAAAGGCATTTGACAAAGTCCAACACCCATTCATGATAAATACTCTCAGCAAAATAGGAATAGAAGGGAAGTTCCTCAACATAATTAAGGCATTTATACAAAGCCAACAGCCAACATCATCCTATATGGAGAGAGTCTGAAAGCATTCCCCTTAAGAATGGGAACCAGACAAGGATGCCCTTTATTACCACTCTTATTCAACTTTGTACTAGAGGTCCTAGCCAGAGCAATTAGGCTAGAAAAAGAAATAAAGGGCATCCAAATTGGTAGAGAAGAAGTCAAAGTATCTCTATTTGCAGATGATATGATCTTATACACAGAAAACCCCAAAGAATCCACAGGAAAACTACTGGAACTAATAGAAG
>NW_004443954.1:23204079-23205691 GCF_000243295.1 Trichechus manatus latirostris | reverse complement strand
CACCAACAAAGAGAACTTCAAAAACGAAATCACCAAATCAATACCATTTATAATAGTCCCCGAGAAGATAAAATACATACAAATAAATCTAACCAGAGACATAAAAGACCTATACAATGAAAACTACAAGACACTACTGCAAGAAAGCAAAAGAGACCTGCATAAGTGGAAAAACATACCTTGCTCACAGATAGGTAGTCTCAACTTTGTGAAAATGTCAATGCTACCCAAAGCATTCTACAGATACAATGCAATCCCGATCCAAATTCCAATGGCATTTTTTAATGAGATAGAGAAACAAATCACCAACTTCGTATGGAAAGGGAAGAGGCCCACATAATTAAAGCATTAGTCAAGAAGAAGAACAAAGTGGGCGGCCTCACACTACCTGATTTTAAAATCTATTATACCCCCATGGTAGTCAAAACAACCTGTGTAACAACAGATACATAGACCAATGGAACAGAATTGAGAATCCAGACATAAATTCTTCCACCTGTGAGCAGCTGACATTTGACAAAGGCCCAAAGTCCGTTAACTGGGGAAAAGACAGTCTCTTTAACAAATGGTGCTGGCGTAACTGGATATCTATCTGCAAAAACTGAAACAAGACCCATACCTCACACTATGCACAAAAACTAACTCAAAATGCATCAAAGACTTAAATACAAAATCGAAAAAAATGAAGATCATGGAAGAAAAAATAGGGACTACGCTAGCAGCCCTAATACACAGCATAAACAGAATACCAACCATAACTAACAATGCACAAGCACCAGAAGAGAGACTAGATAAGTGGGAGCTCCTAACAATCAAACACATACGCTCATCAAAAGACTTCACTAAAAGAGTAAAAAGACAGCCTACAGACTGGGAAAAAATTTTCAGCTATGACAAATCTGATCAGAGTCTAATCTCTCAAATGTACAAGCTACTGTAAAACCTCAATAACAAAAAGACAAATTAACTAAAAAATGGGCAAAGGATATGAACATGCGCTTCACCAAATAAGACATTCAGGCAGCTAACAGACAAATGAAGAAATGCACACAATCATTAGCTATTAGAGAAATGCAAATGAAAACTACAATAAAATACCATTTCATCCCAACAAGGCTAGCATTAATCCAAGAAACACAAAATAGTAAATGCTTCAGAGGTTGTGGAGTGACTGGAACACTTATACACTGTTGGTGGGAATGTTAAATGGTACAATCATTTTGGAAATTGATTTGATGCTTCCTTAAAAAGCTAGAAGTAGGAGTACCATAGGATCCAGCAATCCCGCTCCTTGGAATATATCCTAGAGAAATAAAAGCCATCACACGAATAGATATATGCACACCGAAGTCCATTGCAGCACTGTTCAAGATAGCAAAATGGTGGAAACAACCTAGTTGCCCATCAAGGGACGAATCGATAAACAAATAATAGTATACCCACACAATGGAATACTACTCAGTGATAAAGAACATTGATGAAGCCATGAAACATAACATGGAGGAATCTGGAGGGCATTACGCTGAGTGAATTTAGTCAGTCACAGAAGGACAAATATTGTATAAGACCACTATTATAAGAACTCAAGAAAAGGTTTAAACACAGAAGAAAA
>NW_004443954.1:23145801-23203979 GCF_000243295.1 Trichechus manatus latirostris | reverse complement strand
AAGGTTATTCACTAACTAGATAGTAGACAAGAGTTGTCTTGGGTGAAGGGAAGGACAGCACACACTACAGGGGAAGTCAGCACAACTGGACTAAACTAAAGCTAAGAAGTTTCCTGAATACAATCAAACACTTCGAGGGACACAGTAGTAGGGGCAGGGGTCTGGGGACCATGCTTTCTGGGGACATCTAGGTCAATTGGCATAACAAAGTTTATTGAGAAAATGTTCTGCATTCTACTTTGATGAGTGGCGTCCGGGGTCTTAAAAGCTAGCAAGCGGCCATCTAAGATGCATCGATTGGTCCCAACCACCTGGAGTAAAGGAGAATGAATAACACCAAAGACAGAGGGAAAGTATTGGCCCAGGAGACAGAAAGGGCCACATGGACCAGAGACTTCATCAGCCGGGGTCAGGGGAACTGGATGGTGCCTGGCTACCAACAAAGACTGCCGGGACAGGGAATGCAGCAGAAAGTCCCTGATGGAGTGGGGGAAGGGTGAGATACAGAGCTCAAATTCTAGTGAAAAGATCAGACTTAATGGTCTGACTGAGACTGGAGGAACCCCGGAGTGCATGGCCCCCGGACTGTCTGTCAACCCAGAACCGAGACGATTCCCAAGACCAACTCTTCAGACAAAGATTGGACTGGACTGTGGGACATAAGGTGATGCTCGTGAAGAGTATGCTTCTTGGCTCAAGTGGGTGCATGGGACTGGAAGGGCAGCATCTGTCCAGAGGTGAGATGGGAGGGCAGAGAGGTTTGGGAGCTGGTTGAATTGACACGGGAAATCAGGGGTGGAAAGGAGGAGTGTGCTGTCACAGTATGGGAAAAGCAAATGGGGTCACATAGCAATGTGTGTGTGAATTTTTGTATGAGAGACTGACTTGAATTGTAAGCTTTCACTTAAACAACAACAGTAAAAAAGAAAAAAAAGAAAAAAAAACCTTCTGGTCGAACAGCAATGACTCTCACAATTGCTATGCTTTAAGGCTTCTGTCTCTGCTTCCATCTGAATTATTTAGAATAAAGGTTTAGAAAAAAAAAAAATGAACTCAAGAGTGAGCTGCTGCTGTACTTAGAGAATGAACTCACCTGCCTGTCACGCTCTCTTCCACATTAGAAGGAAGATTTTTTTTTAGACTCTTTATGCTTTTGTGAAAATGTTTTGTGATTTAAAATATTATGCATAAGAACAATAGGAAAGTTAAAATCTTTTTTTTTTCCATTAGCAGGTATTCAATGATGTGTCAGATCTTGATATGCCTGATTAATCTTCTTTCCATTTTACCTTTGGGTTTCCTGATTCCAATTTTTAAAAGTTGGCAGATGTCATGGTATTGTCACCAACTCCTCCAACTCAGCTCCCAGAGGTGCATTGTTCTGAGGAAGAAGTTGTCATCTCCCCGCTCCCCTCCATTGGTTCACTTTAAGGAAGGAGGAAGATTGTGGCTCTTTTATATGTGCCTTGGTGTGGGCTGGCATTGGATTCTGGACTATTGAGTCTTGTTCTACAAAGTGCTGGCAGCCCTGCCCATCGTCAGTCTTCATGGCATCTTTGTGGTTAAAGAGGGTAGGGGAGGTGGGTGAGTTTGCCTATGCCCCCAAGAGAAGGAAGCCCATGAGTGACACTTGGGTACCTGGAATCAGCTGCTCCAAAGCAGGTAGTTAAGTGAGAGATTTCCAAACAGTGACAAATAGGATCCAGCCTCATCTCCAGGACAGACCAACAAAACCACTTCGATATTGGACTCATATTCATCTACAGCCCCAGCTTCAACCTTCTCTTTGAAGCTCAGGGGAGAACTTTTTCCATGGAATGCTCAGTAAATGGCATTCTAATGGCTAGTTTCATTCAACTCAGTTGGTGGACTTTCTAATTTACTCTCTAATTTAGGTCCTGTCACTGCAGTGGGCAGGCTGCTGGCTGCTCAGTCCATTTCATCCGATAATTGTGGCCTGAGGAATATTTAAGAATTCAGAAAGTAGTGTTGGCATTTCAGAAGAGCTTTTGTTCCTTCATAGTCTATACCTGACCCTGAAGCACAGGAGCCCAGTCGCAGCCCCAGAGAAGGAATGCTTTGCAGGCAGGGATGCGCTCTGATGCTCACACAACTTGGTGGGACTTCTTTAAGCAGAATACAAAACTTCCTTATCTTTTCCTGTTTTACAAAACATAGGATTAAGTGAACACATTTCAAACTGGGCCTTTTTAAAAATCTGCTTGAACTGACAATTTAAAAATGAAATTTTTAAAAATCAGTGCTAGGACCAAACCAAACCCGATGCTGTTGTGTTGATTCCAATTCATAGAGACCATATTGTACTGCCCCATAGGTTTTCAAGGAGCAACTGGTGGAGTCAAACTGCCGACCTTTTGGTTAGCATCCGAGTTCTTAACCACTATGCCACGAGGGCTCCAGAACCTGGGAAGGGGTCCGCAAAACTTAAGCATTATTAGCTTCCAGTCAAACCCGCCTCTGTCTATAGAAAACTCAGTTACCTCCCCGTCATGTGGAGTTTTTTGGTCATGAGCCACCCCTCACAGCAAGTAATCCGTTGCTCATAGCTTTCCTTTCATAAGATCTCTTAGCTCCTATGACTTTTGCATTTCTGTCTATCTTCCCCTCTGAAACTATGCTCCATGAGGACAAAAATAAAAACAAAAAAACCAAACCAATTGCTCTGGAGTTGATTGTGACTCATGATGACTCCCCATGTCTCAGAGAAGAACTGTGCTTCATAGGGTTTTTAACGGCTGATTTTTCAGAAGTAGATCGCTAGACCTTTCTTCTGAGGTGCTTCTGGGTGGACTCAAATCTCTAACCTTTGGTTAGCAGCCGAGTTCATTAACATTTGCACCAGCCAGGGACTTCCTATGAGGACAGAAACTATGTTTATCTTTGCTCACTATATGCTTTTATATACCTGGCTTGCTGTAGGTACTGAATAAATCTGTTTCAAATAAATACCAAATGCATGGAATATACATGAACTGTAAGGTCATTCTGACTTGAGGGCAATGGGTTTTTACAATGTCTTTAAAAAAAACTACAAATTGTGATTCTGTGCTTTTTTACCCGCAAGTTCAGGACCCTTCAGCATGATACTTATATGAGTTGTCCACAGTGGCATCATTTTTAGGCATCAGATATCTAGCAAGGACTTAGTACATTAAGTGGAGCAGGCATTTTGGAATTCTTTCACTGATGTGAACAATGAGCCACTTCGGCAAGAGAATCGGAATCCAGAGGAGCCCACTGGGACTCCTGACTAGTAAGGCTGCTCTTTGGACTCGCTGTCCTTGTCAGAAAGAAGCTGAAGTGATGACTGCACAGACAGCATGGCTGTCAACGAGCCCTTGGGCTATGGTGCCTGTGGTGTCCGTCACCTTTGTTAAATCCTGGTCCTGCTAGCCTCTCCTGCTCCCTCCTGTCTTCTGGCTGTGGCTCAGTTCTGAAAGGTCCCTAAGCCTCTGCTGCTAAATAGATCTGTAAATTCCAGGGTGGCCCCCATGGTAGATGTCCGTCCCTCACTTCCACTGGTCTCCATCTTGAGCCCTCTCTCCCTCATTGAGTCCCCTGCTCCCAGGAGGCCGGCTTTTCACTTACCCTGAGTGACTCAGGCTGACTTCACGACAGGCTTCATTGTGAAATTTTCAAATTCAAGCAGATTTCTAAAAAGCTCCACTTTGAAAATTACCCTGACCAAATGAAACATATTGTCTGAGATTTCAATGACCTTAAGGAACAAAAGTTCTGAAGTGACAAAACTTGCTTTCTACAAGAGAAAACAGGAGGAAGAAAAGGCAAGTGGAGGGCCACATGTAACCACACCGACGGCAGGACGGCGTTTCTCATCCTTGGGTGTGCATGTGAATCTCTGTGAAGCAGGTGGCAAAAGGTAAATCATCAGGATTCCAGACCCAGGGCTGCTGTGACAATAGGCCTGGGGTGGGACCCAGAAGCTGACATGGTCAAAATGACCACCTGTGACCCTGATATAGCTGCTCATGGACCGAGCCTTAAAAGCTCTTCTAGAAGCAGCCGTACCCACAGCCAAAGCATTCTCCATTGAGCAGTTTCCAGGTGATGAGCAGGCACGCCAGAACGGAAGCGTGGGGCAGAAACCAGGTTCAGAAGTTTTCCATTGACAGGGATGGTCTGCCCTCCTCTGATGGGTGAATGTCCATGTGACACAAATTTAAATGTGGCAAGTCTGCTTGACTATTTTGACTATGTCAGTTGCTTATTCCTGAAAAACTTCTAACGACATTATTAGGAACTGTTATGGATTGAATTGTGTACCCTAAAATGTGTCAACTTGGCCAGGCCATGATTCCCAGTATTGTGTGGTTGTCCACCATTTTGTCATATGATGTGATTTTCCTATATGTTGTAACTCCTACCTCTATGATGTTAATGAGACAGGATTAGAGGCAGTTATGTTAATGATGCAGGCCTCAAGCTACAAGATTAGGTTGTATCTTAAGTCAATCTCTTTTGAGATATAAAAGAGAGAAGTGAGCAGAGGGACAGGGGGACCTCCTATGAAGAACCAGGAGGGGGGCTCGTCCTTTGGATCCAGGGTCCCTGCACAGAGAAGCTCCTAGACCAGGGGAAGATTGATGACAAGGACCTTCCCCTAGAGCTGACAGAGAGAGAAAGCTTTCTCCTAGAGCTGGCACCCTGAATTCGGACTTCCAGCCTCCTACGCCATGAGAGAATAAATTTCTCTTTGTTAAAGCCATCCACTTGTGGTATTTCTGTTATAGCAGCACTAGATAATCAAGACAGTAACATATATATATATATGTTACTAAGTATATATATATTTAGATGTAAAACCTTTTTTTTTTTTTTTTTTGGTAAAATCCTGGGTAAGAATCGAACGTCTTGCCTGTGTTAATTCTTGGAGGGAGCTTCTGGCTCTGGCACATTCAGGGCCATCCGTATTCTGTCTCTGCAGGCCTTTTCCATCTTTGCTTTGTGTTTTGGAGTTGAAGTGGGTTCCTGTCACCCAGCCAAGGGCAAATGCATTTTGTCCTGATAGCCAGGGGACATGTCAGCCTCACTGCTGCTTCCCACACAACTCTGTCACACCACGCCCACTGCTGGGAGCAGCACTCAAACATCTGGAGTGTGAAAGCTTCCTGAGTCACTAAAATGCAGCAAGAGGGACAGAGAGTGTGCTAGGGGAGCAATGAGTGCAGAGTCAGCAGATATCCTTGTTGAGGTAGAGTATGGTTCTGGATAGCAAACTATCTGGAGGCTTCATACATATTTTTCTAATTATAAAATTATGCATGCTATTGTAGAGAATTAGAGAAACATTAAAAAGTATGAAGAATAAAATAAAAAATCCCCTGTAAACCAACTATTCAGAAATAAATTTAGCAACATTTTGTATATATTTTCTTCAAACATTAAATGTATATAAACATGTGCACATATGCATACATACACATATACACACACACATACGTGTACACACATATAAATTGTACAAATTTAGAATAATCAAGCTTATATTTTGGTCTTTTCATCTACCATCATGCAGTGACATTTTCCCATGGAGTTCAATATTCTTCAAAAACATTAGTTTTAACAGCAACACGATATGTAATCCTATAATAAAAATTAATTAATACCTTATTTTGGGCCATTTAATTGTTTCTAAATATTTGTTATTATAAAAAATATTTTAATGGACAATTTTGAACTTACATGTTTTTCTGTATCTTTGTTTATATTAACTTGGGGCTCCTTTAATAAGTAACTCAGAACTGTGAAGGACTGTGTTCTAATTTAGTGCCTCACTGGAACTCTGACAAGAAACGTTTCCAAAATGAACTTGTTAAATCATTTTCCAAATCTCTTGGCTCTAAGAGGAGTAAAAAGGAGCCTGAACAAGCCTCCACCCTTCTCTCCTATCCACCCCCTCCCTTCCCCTTTTCCCACTCTCCTCTCCTCACCTCCTTCTCAAGACCTCTCTACTCCTCACCACCTCCCTCTTTCCACTCTCTCCCCAACTCCCTCTCCCACCCTCCTTTTCCCCACCTCCTTCTCCCAACCCCATCTTCCCTCTACATCCCTCTCTGCGCACCCTCTTTGAAGACATACATCTCTATTCTTCTCTCAGTATTCATCATGAATGTATAGACTTAGTGCAACCCCTTGTTAACTGTGGCCTCCGTAAGTAGGAAAAACACTGTTGCTACCTTCAAGGCTATTTCAATACAGTGTTTCTGTGAGGCACTCATGTATCTCAGAGGATATGACTTAGCTCACAGAATATTCAATTCCATGTATCGAAATGGTTATGATGGAGCTCTAGGGAGAGAAACACATCAGAGTGCTAAGAAAACAATTCACAGAAACTTGGCAGGTAGGACATCATACTTGAAAGAGTCAAGGGTTGATTATGATTGGTTAACGAGATGCCAGTCACCAAGAGGTTAAGTCACTATTAACAGACTGTTTTAAGATATATTAGAGCTTTACAACTTCCAGCCTCATCAGCCTTAGTTAAACCACGACATGAATGCAAAGTATAATTTTTACCATCCAATGTAGTTGGGCTGGTTGTTCAAGCATCTCTTTTGGTAGCTTATTTTGGGGAAATAGATGTAAGATACCTCTCAGAAGACTGGTTTTGAAGAGGGTTTTTTGACGTCTCTGGGGTGAGGGGCCCCAATTCCAGGCCTGGGCACACCCCACACTCGTGCAGCTCTGTACATTTCTTTACTGTCCTCCCCTCCTACTGCCCTTCCTGCCCCCACCATTTAAATCTGTCATCACTGAGGTTGTCTCTCTTGGTGATCTTCTGAACATAGCCCTGGCATGGGTGTCTCTGCCCACAACTTACCCTCAGTTGCTTTGGGCTCTTCTTTTGTTGGTTCTGCATCCTTGGGGTTGGTTCCCAGCTCTTACTCCCTTTCTGTGTAAGTGCGAGCAACATACGCAGCTTCTGTAAGCCTCGATTTCTTCATCTATAAGGCGAGGATAATAGTAGCAGCAACATCACAATATTTTGAGGATTAAATGAGATAATATCTATCTGACACGATAAGGATTAATTACATGTGTGTTGCTATAATACTACTACAATTTGAAAGTCAACTGGAAGCTCTTCAAAATCAGAGGATTGGCTTTTAGTTTCCTATATTATCTCCACAGGAATCGGCATAGAGTGGAACATCCTTAGATGCTCAATGCTTAAATTGTTATTTGAGTCTTCTCCCTTGAGTTTGGTGATTTTTCATTAACACAGGAATTCTGGGAGATCTGTGGCTCTCCTGATTGGGAATTGTGTCAGGTCTGCACTAGGTAACAACTGGTTCTACAAAATAAGCCCTGACTTGTAGCACTTGTGGGTTTCTGTGGTATAAATAGTCTTACTGCGCAAATTTCAAGCTACCATCATGACATGAGCTGGCTCCCAAAAGTCCTGAGAGTGTAACAGTTGAGTTCCCTGAGGTGGGACCAGTCTGCTTGGCCTCCTGCAATTTGACCTTGCTGTACCTAGAAACAAGGTCCCTGGGTGGGGCAAACTGTTTGCTCTCAGCTAGTAGCTGAAAAGTTGGCAGTTCTAATCTACCCAGTGCTGCCAAAGATGAAACGCCTGGTGGTCTACTTCCATAAAGATTACGGCCAAGAAAACCCTATGGAGTGCAATTCTACTCTGACACACATGAAGTCGGCCATGACGCAGAATTGACTCAATGGCAACACCTAGAAATGAAAAGATTAGTTGGTGTGTGACTGTGAAGTCAGAACTTGGTGGATGTGGGTTGGTGCTGAGTGCCATTTAAGTTTCTGAGACTGTTTATTCCATCAAAATTCACAACCAAACTTCATCTTTCCAATCACAGCAACCCTTCGGTCAGAGTTATCAGGTCTCCCCTACTATCCTGGATGTCACAATTAGAAATGCCAAAATTCAGCTGCTTTACAGTTACTAGTGAGCCCTGGTGGCACAAAGGTTAAAGCGATTGACTGCTAACCCAAAGGTTGGCTGTTCGAAACCACCAGCAGCTCCATGTGAGAAAGATGTGGCAGTCTACTTCTGTAGAAATTCACAGCCTTGGAAACCCTGTGAGGTCACTATGAGTCAGAACTGACTCAACAGCAGTGGGTTTTGGTTTTACAGTTACTAGATAGGGGTAGAGCATGAGAAAAACGTTGATAATTTGAAATAATGCAGGATGCAAAATAGTCGAAAATTAAGTACACTTTTCTCTGATTCTCACCCAGGAGGCTGTTTGATATGCTGAGCTGACTGCATTAAGCTTAGTACTCAGACACAATCTTTTTCTGGCATTATGAAAACTTTCTTAACAAAACAGTTAGAAGTTAGCTGCTTAATATTGCTTTAATGAAATAGATAGCTTGATTCAACTTTTTGTTTGTTTGTTTGCTTGTTTTACAGACTTATTTAATTTAGTCTCCAGAAAGAAGTGTTCTTTCTGAGGTTTTGTCAGCATCACTATGACATTTATCACAATTCAACTACAGAGGAAGGCCCTATGGTCACAAGAGCAAACTGCACATTAACATGGATGCTATGTGGATATGTCCCATTTTTTATCCACAGACGTCAATGACTATTCTGTTCAATCATTTGCGCTTCTCTGATTATAATAATTACTCTCCATTTTGCCCCCCTGCAAACATGTCATCTATGAAGTCTAGGTTGTAGACCCTGGGATTTATCCATTTAGGGGTAAGGTGACATTTTGCATAACTTAGATTTTCAGGGTTCCCTCTTACCACTTTACCCATTTGTAGGCAAAGACCAGGTTACCATTTAGGAATGGATCATCTCAGTTTTTATTTGAATGAAAAGCTTCCCTTGATTTCATGTAGTTCTCAACATCTTCATAAATTTATTAGAATTTAAAACAGACTATAGATGGCTCCTTCAATAGATTCAATGTTTCCTTTAATGTAAATATTGAAAATGACTTTATACTTAAGTAAAGTATTTTTCCAATTTAGCTTTTAAACAAATACATTATTACTAAGCTCTTTTTCCAATGTTGACTCAATTTAAAAATAATCTAAAATGTAGTGAGCAGAGGTTTAACAAGTTGACAGTCTCACATCAGGGTTAAGCCAGTACCTGGCCCGAGAGGATGCTCATTAACTGACGAAATCAAGCCACTTTCTATAGGGGACACACACTGATACAAACCTTGGCCCAGATTATGTCTAAATAATTCATACTAAATCTTCACTATGAACCAAGATAAGGAGTCCCTGGTAGTGCGAATGGTTAAGCGTTGGGCTACTAACTGATAGGTTGGCTGTTTGAATCCATCCAGGGGCACCTCCGAAGAAAGACCTGGTGATCTACTTTCAAAAGAGCATAGCCATTGAAAACCCTGTGGAGCACAGTTCTACTCTGAAACAGATGGGGCTGCCATGAGTTGGAGTTGACTTGACAGGAACTGTTTTTTTTTTTTTTTTTAAGAATCATGATATATATTTTGTAAACATAAAAAATCAAGCTCTCAAACTCTTTCCTCTCTGCCAGGTGGAATCTTGGGCAATTAATGATGCTTCACAAAACAGGAGAATGCCTTTTAAGGCTTCATTAAGTATGTTAAACTTTTAGCATTTTCAGGAACATATTTCAAGACCTAGAGTTAGCTTCTACAGATAATTAAATTTCTTATACCTGGCTTGAATCTGAGATAAACTAAAGGCTATTTAACACTAGACAGAGTTCTGACCATTCACTACCCAGAACACCCCATCTACTAGGAGTCAGATGAGCGCAGGAAAGAGCTGCATTTTAGTGGCCAATGCTTGGTCAGAACCTTCTGTGGCTCCGGTGAGTGTGCTTCCTTCTGTAGCTCCACAGGCCTCTCTTTACCTAACCAAGAGAGACATTAAGTGTCCAGGAGACACAGGAGGGGGCAGTTTTATGGTAGTGATTCTGAGTGGGTGACCACGCTGTAGCAGGTCAAAACCAGGTTTTTGTAGCTATCTCACACTTCACGGTAAGGTTAAAAAAAATCTATGATTCCTGAAATAGTAAATTCATGGTGAAAATCTCAAAAGTTATTTAAACATTTTCCAAAGAACATAGTCGTCACAAAAGCAATAAAATTGAAATAGGTACATTGTTAATTTGTGTTGGGTTAAAAATACCTTGTATTTTAAATGTTAATTCTAGCTTTTAACTTTAGCTCAAAAGTTCTGCAAATACCTGAAGGAATTTTAGTGTTTCTAACCACCTCTCCTACACAGCCTTCCTCAGAACTGCAGGGACTTCTATTGTTATGAGTATTAGCATTATGTTCTTTTCCTATGTGAAGTCAGAGTTTAGAAGTGCTGTTGACTTACTATTTTGCTTTGAATAATTCTTCCTGTTTCTGGAGGGGAAGGGTGAAGATATTCTTATTGGCTATATGGTCTAATTTTGTCTTCCTTTATTAAAAAATTTCTCACAGAAATACTGGAATAAAATAAAACCTCACTGGAAAAAATGGTTTGTTAGTGAGTCCTGGTGATATAACCTATCCCAAAAGCACAATTTCAAATCCCAAAGGTCTGGCCTTTGTGAGACTCAGATGGTGTGCTTTACCATGTATTGACACCTAATCACGCTCTAGGAGGGAAGGAGAATAAATTTGCAGATTGTTGGTAGCAGAATCTATCCTTGTAGATCTGGTCTCCTTTCAAGTCCATGAGACTTGGAGACCTGAGAGGCTGTGAGAGATTAACGAGGCTACTACTCTGCCTGCCCTATAGATACCAGGCCCTGCCCTAGGTCCTGAGGGTACTTAACAAACAGGTGGAGCCAGTTTCTGTCCTGGAAGAGTTTATATTTATCAAGGGGGCCAGATGATATGCAAGGAAACAATAGGTAATAAAATAATTACAGATGATGATTAGAGCAGTAGAGACAATGAACAGGACTCTGGGAGACAGAATAACCTTGTTTGTATTAAAATATATATAACAAAAAGATTGCCATTTTAACCATTTTAAGTGTATAATTCAGTGACATTAATAACATTCCACCATGCTACGAAACCATCACCACTATCCGTTTCCAAAGGTTTTTCAATTACCCCAGACAAAAACTCGATGCCCCTTAAGTATTGAACCACTAACTCTTCTTTTCATCTCTCCCTGCCCAGCGCCTGATAACCACTAATCTACTTTCTGTCTCTATACTTTTGCCTGTCCTAGATATTTCACGTAAGTGGCATCATACCATATTTGTCCTTTTGTGTCTGACTTATTTTACTCAGCACAAAGTTTTCCAGGTTCATTCATGCTGTAGCATGTTTCAGAACATCATTTCTCTTTATGGCTGAGTAATGTTCCATTTTTTGTGTATGTCACATAAGAAGAACTTTGTTCTAATCTCATATTAAGCAAAGTGATTTAGAAAGGCATCTCTGAGGAGATGGACCCAGCAATTGGAAGAACGAGAGGACAAGCATTCTAGACAGAAGGAACAGCAACTATAAGGATGCTGGAATCTTTTTCACTCTGGAAAATAACGGATCTGAGTAACTGTTGAAAAGGCTTATATCCTTCAGATATTTTACCTTTGTTTTAGAGGATGACTCTTGTGAAAAATCATTGGTCCCATCTTCTCTTGATTTTTGCATTATGTGTGGGTAAGTAGAAGGGCTGATTTTCAAATAGTGTATCTTGGACTGGATAAACAGAGTGCTAAGTTTTCTTTTTTTAAAATTTTTATTTTTGCTTTTTTCTCAAGGAGCTGTTTTCCTACCAGAAACAAAATATGGCTTTGATGTTAATATCTGATTAATAATAAAAATACACATGTGCGAGTTTTCCCTTTGGTTCTCTGCTGTTATGCCCAAGATCATGAATATAGGCTTACGTTAAAAGTTGTTGTGAAATATAAATGCACATGTCGCTGGAAATCAAACACTTTTGAAATGTTATAACTCCCCCTAGCAAAAAAAAAAACCTATCAATTAAATCTATTTTATGATAGAGAAGCCATTTCCCCCTACTTGGGTGTTTTTCAATAAGTTCTGAATAATTTTCAAAATAAGGTGACATTTTATTTCTTTTAATACAGCTAGCAAAAAGCATTGCTTTGAATTTCAAAGCATGACAGCATTATTACTCAGTCAGGATCCATTCTTTTCTGAAATAGCATAGTTCTTTTTCTTTTTCCTAAAATGTTATAATCTAAATATGAGGTTACTTTGACAATAACTTAGTTAAAAATATTAGAAGTTTAGAAAATATTACCTAATATGTTAAAGGGAAATTTGTGCTTCATATTTAAATTAAAACAATGAGTCTGTGCCAAACTTATTATATAATCATATTATCATTTGTGATAAACGGATACTTACAATTTTGGAAATAGAGGGAATCTACTTTTAATAACACTGCCATTTTTAGCTGTACATAGCAAATAGCAAAGGGGTGGAGGTACATAAATACTTAGGTGGTGGGCCAAGTAATTTATCTTTAAAGTGCTTCTCTTTCTTCAGCCCGAAGGACCTAAACTGTACTCTAAATGTATGAGCAAAAAGAAACGCATGAAAAGAAACGTCCTCAGTTTGTGTAACGTTGCTTCGTCTCAGGGTGGCAGATATCAAGGTATCTAAATGAAATTAGCGGTGCAGGCGCAGCTGATGCAAAGAATTGATGCATTTTTCCTTTTATTTTTGTATCTGGGTGATTTAACGTTCCTTTGCACTTCTTTTCTGGGGAATTGTAATAATTTCTCTGCTATTCTGCAGAGGATAAGAGGCAGAGGCTGGCAAGGTAGGTGTGGAGAGGAAGGTCCCACAGCACTGAGCCAGGCTGTCTCCAAGTGGCCTCACATTGGGTTGCCGTGAATTTCTCCCTTACAGTTTCCAATTCCTTACTTCTCATTCACTTCTAACTCATTACAGTTCAGTTCCTGTCACCACAATTATTCTGAAACTCCTTCTGCTAAGGTAAACAAGGATCTTAGGCTATTTCTGACTCCATCCTCCCTGTGCTTCCTGTTGCCTGAGCCCTGTGGATCCCTGTCCTCTCCTCTCCTCCTTCTCGCTGCCCATTTTGGGGGTCCCTCCTTCTTTGCCTGACCCTTCTTGTGGGCTTACTTTGGGTAACAGCCTCTATCAAACCTGTATCACCTCCTTTTCTCTGAGTCCCAGACCCAGGTTTTCAGTTGTCTACTAATTGTTCGCTCTGGGGATTTTTCAGACAACAAACTTAATTTGTCAAACTTAGTTTTCTTTCCCTTCAAGCCTGTCACTGTCTTCTCTGTTCTCAGCTGTGGTGGATGCCATCCTGCCACCCATTTTTTGTAGAGTTAGCTTTGACTACAACTTAATAATCATTTGGTCACCAAACCCTATTGACTTTGTGGCATAAATATTCTAAGCCTGTGAAATCATTACAGTCTCATTGCCTTCCCTCTTGCCTCTGGTCCCTACCACTGTACTGCTTGCTCCCTGAGCCCCAACACACATGGAGCCACTGGATTTTCCTCTTTAAAGGACAGCAGTGGTTTTACTATTCTGTTGTATACATTCTCAGTAGATTCCTCATCTCACCCTAATTGTTTATAGGAGAAAGTCCAAACTCCTTAGCATGCTATGAGTCCTTTACATTTGACCTCACTTACCTCCCTAGTCTGAGCTCAATTCAGCAGATACTCTTTGTACACCTAGTGTGTGCCAGGCACAGGGAAACAAAGAACAATGAGGCACTCAGAAAAGTTGTGGAGTCCCTGTCTGGTACAAACAGTTAACATGCTGGTTGCTGACCCAAACGTTGGTAGTTCGAATCTACCCAGAGGTGCCTGTAATCCATAAGATTACTGCCATTGAAAACTCTACTCTGACACACACAGAGTCTCCTTGAGTAAGAGTTGACTCCAAGACAACTGGTTCAGGTTAGGAAATTTACAGTCTAGAGGGGTGGAGACACAGATGAGCTAGTGATGTAACAACAATGAGTGAATTGCTATGATGAAGATATGCACCCACCACATTTCTATGCTCCACTGACATTGAACTTCTCACCATTTCCAAAGCAGGCTAAGCCCTACTCATCTGTACTCTGTTTTTCCCTCCTGAAAGGGCCTTTCACCTTTGCTGCCTGACAAATTCCTGCCCATCTTCAAGAGCCAAGGGACTGTAGCCTCCGATGTGGAAACCCCTCTTTACTCTCCGGTGCTTGCTTGCCTCTCTGCTCCAAGGTGCCATGAGTGCTGGGTTGTTTCTCCTGTTTCTGCCTTCTCTGCCCTCCTCCCATGCCTAGAACTCAGGAGCTGCCCAGGTTCTGTGTAGTAAATAGATGAGTCCTTCTTTTGGTCAATGTATCCTTTAGAACCTACCTGGAGGGTCAACATACCCAGTCCCTGGGGCTCACTTAGTCTTTGGGACACTGTGATATCTGGTTACTTAGATGGACATTAGAGAGCAATATTGAAGATGAGACAATTCTTTCCTGCCTTTCTCCTTTCCTCCCTCATTCCCTCCTTTTCTTCCTTCTTTGCTTCCTCTGTTAGAGAGAAGAGGCCCTGGAAAAGATTAGCATTTGAGAGGCTGGGGTGGTGGCCAGGAGGCCCCACAGGGCTGCCTGAGGTGAGGTGCTGAAAGGACAGAAGGACAGTTTGGACAGAGTCAGTGCTGCCCCAGCCCGGGGCAAACAGAGCTCATCCCTATGAACTGTTCAATAACTGTTTTTCCCATTTAATAGAAGGTGTCATGGATTGAATTGTGTCCCCCAAAAATACATGTCAACTCCATAAGGCCATGATTCCCAGTATTGTGTTGTCCTCCATTTTGTGATTGTAGTTTTCCTGTGTGTTGTAAATCCTAATCTCCGCCTGTGGTTAATGAGGCAAGATTAGATTATGTTAAAGAGGATTAGGGTGGGATTGTAACACCTTTACTAAGGCACATCCCTAATCCAATGTAAAAGGAGTTTCCCTGGGATGTGGCCTGTACCACCTTTTATCTTACCAGAGATTAAAGGAAAGGGAAGCGAGCAGAGAGTGGGGGACCTCATACCACCTAGAAAGCAGTGCCAGGAGCAGAGCAAGTCCGTTGGACCCAAGGTCCCTGCAATGAGAAGCTCCTAGTCAAGGGGAAAATTGATGAGAAGGACCTTCCTCCAGAACCAACAGAGAAAGCCTTCCCCTGGAGCTGACGCCCTGAATTTGGACTTCTAGTCTACTGGACTGTGAGAAAATAAAATTTCTCTTGTTAAAGCCACCCACTTGTGGTATTTCTGTTATAGCAGCACTAGATAACTAAAACAGATGGTGAACAGCTTTCCACACAACTATACTTTCTTTTACATGATTTTAAAAGGCCACCTAGTAGTCTTTACATGCGTGTTTTGTAACTTACTTAAGTGGGCCCCTATTATTGGGAATTCTGATTGTTGTTTCTCTAGCACTTTAAAAAAAGTAGTTTCAAGAGTTGTGAAAGTTGGAGGAGGTGGGACCTGTGAGTGGTCCTTCTGGTCCCACGAGTAATCCTTCTGTGCAGTACCTCCAGGGCTGGCTCCCAGGTGGTCATGGTGTCTGCCATATTAGAACAAGGACCCTAGCTGTCCCCCTTGTCTTCTGCAAGGCATGCTGTATCTTCCTCTGCAATCCTGTGCACTCCATCTGCCCTCTGGTATCACACAGTGACCTGCTCGTTGGCTTGAAGAACCTGTGTTTGACAGTAGTAGGTTTTGGCTTTGCGATACATGTCAGTATTTCAAAAGGCACACTTGCAGCCTTCTCTTACCCTCTGAAAAATTGGGGGTCCACATTTGTTTTGAACATGGACCATCCTGCCCAGTTTGGGATGCCTTTCTCATTTATCTTTGTTAAGTCCGCAGTTATTCAGTGATATAGTCTGGAGATTCAATTTGTCTGGACCTGGGTGCTTCTGAACCTAGCCTGTAACTAAAGCTGGGTACTATAGTCCTGAATTAAATTACATAGTGACTCGCCTAAAGAGACTGAAATAAACTAGAAAAAAGGAAATATAGCCTTCAGTCCACACGTAGCCCTGTGTAGTTACTCGCATAGTTACTGGAATAGAGGAATTAAAAAAAAAGTTTGTTTTTAGCTGTCAGTGTTTGATACCATTTAGAGTTAATTGAACATGACACTTGTGCCATCATTTTAGAATGCTCTAAGGATATTGCCTTGAGGTTTAAAAACTGGGCCTGGTTGTTGCGGTTTCCATTATCTGGGAGAAAGAGAGGGTTATGAATATTCCAAGAGGATCAGTGTGGGTGGAGTTCATGCAGAAGAGGTGATGGCAATTATTCAGTTAGGGAGGAAAAAAATTCATTGTCATCAAGGCGATTCCAACTCATGATGACACCATGTATTACAGAATAGAACTGCTCTATAGAGTTTTCTTGGCTGTAATCTTTACTGAAGCAGATTTGCAGGCCTTTCTTCCGCAGTGTGTTGGGTGGGCTTGAACCCACTACATTTAAGTGAGTAGTCAATCGCAAACATTTGCACCACAGGAACCTTCAGTTAGGGAGGGAGCTGGATATAGTTTACAGGTCCTTGGCTCTCAGTTTGGGACTCTATTACCCAGCAAAAAATGTTGCTTTTATCACAGATGGTAATTGTAAACCTCGGCTCTTTGGAAGAGAGTCAGGGGATTCTGAATATGCAGTGCGGGATTTGTGGATAAAACTATCCCTGGCAGAGCAAAGCAGAGCAGGGGGCTAGCAGTCAGGCAGGGGAATCAAAGCCAAGTCAGATGTCCAGACTTCAGCTTGGCTTCATTACTCAGAAGCCACATGATAACGGTTATAGTTGTGTGAGGTTATATCTATGCCTCAATTTTCTTGACTGTAGAGTGGGACTAATACCTAATCCATACTTAATAGGATCATTACAAGGATTCATTGGATCAATCCATGTAAAGTGCTTAGAACAGTGATTGGCACAAGGTGAGCAGCCAGTAAATGTCAGCTGTTGTTATGCTGAAGTGGTCGGGAACTTCTTAAAACAAAATAAAATGTATTCTTCTTCTGCCAGAAAATACATATGCATAATCAAGACAGAAAAATCTGGCAACATTAAAAAACTATGACTAGGAAAAGAAAAATCACTAAAAGTCTCGGATTCCAAAATAGACGAATTTAATGATTAATTATATTTTTCAAGACTTTGTGCATTATTTTATTTCTTGTTAGTTGCCAGCTAGTTGCTTGCAACTCATGGCCACCCCATGTGTGCAGAGTAGAACTGCTCCATAGGGTTTCCAAGGCTGTGAACTTTCAGAAGCAGATCGCCAGGCCTGTCTTGCAAGGTGCCTCTGAGTGGGTTTGAACTGACAATCTTTCGGCTATTTGTAGAGCACTTAACCGTTTGTGCCTGGTTTTTCATTTACCAATGGAAAATTAATGTTTTCTATTTTATTGTTGTTGTTGTTAGCTGTCACAGAGTGGCCCCGACTCATGGTGACCCCATGTACAATGGAAATGAAACGCTGCCCAGTTCTGTACCAGCCCCATGATCCACTGCAGATAGGACTGTTGTCATCCATAGAGTTTTCATTGGCTGATTTTCGGAAGCAGATCACCAGCTCTGTCTTTATCATCTGCCTTAGTCTGGAAGATCCACTGAAACCTGTTCAGCATCATAGCAACACATAATAACTGCACATGAGGTGCATTGGTGGGAAATTGAGCCTGGTCTTCCACATGGAAGGTGAGCATTCTACCACTGAACCACCAATATCTTTCCATTTTATTACAACCTCTTATTGAGCATTATTTTAATGGCTATGTGCTATTCCACTGAGTACATTACAGGATATTTCATCTGTAATAATATAATTAATAGTAACTACTATTGCTGGAGTGCCATTTAAATGCCAGGCCATAGGTATTTTGTAGACTTCTTTAGTAATGTGAAATTTGTTTCTTGTACACTGTTGTCTGCTATCCCCCCTTGAAGATGGGCATTGGGTTTTGTACATCCTGCCTGACACTGCTCAGCCTGCTCTGCTGAACTGGGGCCAGACCCAGGCATGTGATCCAGAAGCTTCCTTCTCTCCCCTAGGCCATGTGGGCTCCAGCTTTTCACTATTTTAACCAAAAAGGTGAAGCATATTTTTGCATAAAGAATTCTGTAAATTATGTTTTTGCTCTTTTCTAAAGATCAGTTTAGCAGGTCTTGAAATAACATAATTATTGTACTAAGAGGCAAAAGGTGAGGAAATTAAAGGTCTAGAAAAGGGAGACATGTGGAAATTTGGGGATCAATGTGTTCTCAGGTACTCCATAGAAATGGAGCCCTAACAGGTGTGTCTAAATAATGGCCTTTTCCTTCACATGTGTCGGTTATTAACTGTTAGTTATTATTATTGATGTTGTTGCTATTGTTATTACTCCTTCCCAAGATATCTTCAGATCTTAATGTTGATGCCTGTCTTAGATATCTAGTGCTGTTGTAACAGAAATACTGCAAGTGGATGACTTTAACAAGAAATTTATTCTCTCACAGTTTAGTAGGCTAGAAGTCTGAATTCAGGGTGCCAGCTCCATGGGAAGACTTTCTCTCTCTGTCAGCTCTGGGGAAAGGTCCTTGTCATCAATCTTCCTCTGCTCTAGTGCAGGGACCCAGGGTCCAAAGGACACGCTCAGCTCCTAGCTCTTCTTGCTTAGTGGTAATGAGGTTCCTCTCTCTCTCTGCTCCCTTCTCTTTTATATTTCAAAAGACATTGACTCAGTACAACCTAATCCTGTAGATTGTGTCCTGCCTCAATAACATAACTGCCTCTAATCCTGCCTCATTAACATCATAGAGGCAGGATTTACAACACTTAGGAAAATCACATGAGATCACAAACTGGAGGACAACCACACAATCCTGGAAATCATGGTCTAGCCAAGTTGAGACACATTTTTAGGGGACACAATTCAATCCTTAACAATGTTTCAGCAGGATTTCCTACTAGAAAGTATTATTTCCAGTTGTAAATTGGTCTGCTGTGAGTTTGGGCTATGAAAACCAGTTGCCTCTTAGTTGTTGACACATTTTCAGATAAACAGACCCAGGAAACTCAACACTCGTTTCTGAGTAGTGACAGTGACCTACTGCTCCCAGCTGCTGATGACATGGCTTCAAGCTTTCTGCTGTTCACAATCCAGGTGAAGGCAGTAACATGTGTATTTACTTTTTTGAGAAAGCACAGAGTTGGTGACTGTGACACAATATACAGAATTATATCTGGTGCCAAAGACAGCTGATCCTTGGCTGAAGAATGAAAGGCAGAAAGGGACTACAATAGACCACTCTCAAGACATACTCTCATTAGAGGAAAACTTTATTACTTTTATCTTTAGGGTTATGTTGTGTTTCCCAAACCATACTCCTTTCATCTTATCTTTGTACAAGAAAAATTGATCAAGGAAGCTATGGATATGTTATCGAGGTAAGCATTCAAATAATCCTTGCCAAAGACAGGAAAGCCAGAATAAAAAAGCTGAGTGTAGAAATGAAAAATTATAGTTTAAAAATTCAAGGAATGATCATTAAACTCTCTTTGTATAATTAAAAATGATACCACTTAGAACACAATTACAAAAACAAATTTCACCTGAATCTTTTGTGTCCAATTATGTGATTTAATGTAGCAGATTAAAAAAAAAAAAAGAAAAACCCACTGCTCATTTTTATCCATGTGTCAAACACTCACCCTCCCCACTACAAAGTATTTTTAAGAGTCCGTTTTTATTGTTGCAGAGAAATAATCAAGGCTATTATAATTAACTTTCACATGATTTAAGAATTCCGAGTAATGGGAGCACCTGCTGATGTATGAGACACCAAATAATATAGTGTCATTGAAAATACCGCCATTTTAAAATAATTTGATAATTATTGGTAAATGAAAGTGCCTAGGAAGAAAATTTATGGAACCATAGTAACTGCACATGAGGTGCATTGGTGGGAAATTGAGCCTGGTCTTCCACATGGAAGGTGAGCATTCTACCACTGAACCACCAATATCTTTCCATTTTATTACAACCTCTTATTGAGCATTATTTTAATGGCTATGTGCTATTCCACGAGTAAATTACAGGATATTTCATCTGTAATAATATAATTAATAGTAACTACTATTGCTGGAGTGCCATTTAAATGCCAGGCCATAGGTATTTTGTAGACTTCTTTAGTAATGTGAAATTTGTTTCTTGTACAAAAACTAAGTACAATTCAGAAATTGTTAAACTTTTGTTCATAGCTTCATTTGAAGGGCATTCATGACTCAGAGAGGGTAATTCATGAAAATGCTGGTAGGCATATAAATTAAAATGCCTATGTAATATTTAAAGCAACAGCACCTGATTCCGAATGCCAGCTTTTGGTTTCACAGAACCTTGGAGAAGCAAACGCAGCCTATAGCTTCATGGAAAATGTACTCATGGGATTATCAAGGCCCTCTTCACTGACTTTCTTCCAAAGCAGGACTCATTTCTACAGCATTCCTCAAATTCTGTTTGGTGAAAGAAACATTTGGTGACTGATCAAAGTTTGAACCTGACTGAGAATGTTGCCTTGTTTTATCACAAAGACTTAACTTTTTCAATTTGATTATTTTCTGAGAAAAGATGCTGAAGCCTAGGCTTTAATTATAGTAAAAAATTTCCAGTCTAATCAATAGGGAACAACTACACTGGTTGTGAGTAGTCTCATTGTTTGATGTGTGTGTTATCTTATTAAGGTGTTAGAGGGCTATTGGTTGGCAATGAGATGTGGTTTGAGTAGAGTTACAAGGAAACCAAAGATATGAGCTCTGGTCTCAGCTCTATTATTCATCTGCTGAGGGGCTTTGGGTATTGGTTAGTATTGTTTCAGCCTTATTTACTCATTCCTGAAGAAGATAATGCTACCTGCTTTGCTGAATAATGCTTATATTTGGATATTATTTTATTGTTTTAAAAAATGGTGAAAGTTGGAATCAAATTTATGTTTGTTTTGTATGAACTGTTAATGCCAGTCTTAAAATTTTTATAGTTATAGAAATTATAGTGTTTTGTTGCAGGTGTGAAATATTTACTAGATGACTTCGAGGCTCAAGGCCATAAATGAAGGATGAGCTGCCTTAGAAGGTAATGAACTCCCTGAGTGGGAGGCAGCTGCCAGAGGCTGAGAGACTGAGTGTCTGGAAGCTGTGGAGGAGGCTCAGGTATCAGGCAGGCAGCCGAAGGCATTCACTTGTAAGATTCCCAGCAGGCTTGAGGGTCTATGGTAGCATCTTTAAAATTGTAACAGGTTGTACAGACTAGGGTAGCAAGATGAAAATTTAAAAAAATCTGCTATTAAAAAATGTCACTCACTAGAAGTTCTTCTAAAAAAGGAATTTATTCTTTTTTAATCCTTGAGAAAAATATCTTAACTGCTGTGTTTGGAAATCTAGCTTAAATCTTTTGCTACTTATTATTTAATAGAGTTCATTTAAGAGTATAAATGCAATCATTTAAAAGTTTTCTTTCTTACATTTCATATGCCTTCTCACATGCTCTTCACTCTTAGTTGTTTGGCAACTTTTGGACATTTCAGTGATTTAGAGGCAACTTGGCAATTATGTCAATCTTCTAAAAAGTAGACCTCTGCATGGCAGTCTTTGAAGATATGACCTTAGGCTGTTCTCATTGAACTATTTCACAAAGGGTAATTAATGAAAACTTTAACTTACTGTTACAATTCAATAAAGATCTTATTTCTAGAAAATCAAGGGAATTAAATGAAAATTTTGCAAGACTATTTTTCAAAAAACGGATGTAGCAAGGGGAATACATTTTATAAGCCTCAAGTGGTACTCAGTCTCATTATTTTACAATGATTTTTCAAAAGTTTATGTTTTAGGTGGCTGAAATTATGCTCACATGTATAACTCAGAATAGAACTTCTAAGTAGGGTTTCTAAGGCTATAATCTTTACAAAAGCAGACTGCCACATCTTTCTCCCACAGAGCAGCTGGTGGGTTCGAACCATTGACCATTCAGTTAGCAGTGGAGCACTTAACCACTTCGAGATAAGGGCTCCTTCACATGTATAACCAGAACCAAAAACCAAACCTGTTGCCATCGAGTTGATACTCACCCATAATGACCCTATAGAACAGAGTAGAACTGTCCCATAGGGTTTCCAGGAGTAGCTGGTACATTCGAACTGCCAACCTTTTGGTTAGCAGCCAAGCTCTTAACCACTGCACCACCAGAGCTCCTCTCATGTATGTGGTTGTTGTTAGTAGGTGCCGTTGAGTTGGTTCCGACTCATAGCGACCCTATGTACAACAGAATGAAACACTGCCTGGTCCTGCCTTGAGCCCATTGTTGCAGCCACTGTGCCAATCCATCTCGTTGAGAGTATTCCTCTTTTTTGCTAACCCTGTACTTTACCCTAGCATGATGTCCTTCTCCAGGGACTGATCTCTCCTGACAACACGTCCAAAGTATGTGAGACATAGTTTCGTCATCCTTGCTTCTAAGGAGCATTCTGGTTGTATTTCTTCCAAGACAGATTTGTTCATTCTGTTAGCAGTCCATGGTATATTCAATATTCTTCGTCAACACCGCAATTCAAAGGCGTCAATTCTTTTTCTGTCTTCCCTATTCTTCGCCCAGATTTCGCATGCGTATGAGGCAATTGAAAACATCATAGCTTGAGTCAGGTGCACCTTAGTCCGCAAAGTGACGTCTTTGTTGTTTAACACTTTAAAGAGGTCTTTTGCAGCAGATTTGCCCAGAGCAATGCGTCTTTGGATTTCTTGACTGCTGCTTCCATGGTTGTTGGCTGTGGATGCAAGTAAAATAAAATCCTTGACAACATCAATCTTTTCTCCATTTATCATGATGTTGCTTATTGGTCTAGTTGTGAGGATTTTTGTTTTCTTTGTGTTGAGGTGTAATATACACTGAAGGCTGTAGTCTTTGATCTTCATCAGTAAGTGCTTCAAGTCCTCTCACTTTCAGCAAGCAAGGTTGTGTCATCAGCATAACACAGGTTGTTAATGAGTCTTCCTCCAATCCTGATGCTCGGTTGTTCTTCACAGAGTCCAGCTTCTTGGATTATTTGCTCAACATACAGACTAATAGGTGTGGTGAAAAGATACAACCCTGACGCACACCTTTCCTGACTTTAAACCATGCAGTATCCCCTTGTTCTGTTTGAGTGACTGCCTCTTGATCTATGTACAGGTTCTTCATGAGCACAGTTAAGTGTTCTGGAATCCCCATTCTTTGCAATGTTAGCCATAATTTGTTATGATCCACACAGTTGAATGCCTTTGCGTAGTCAATAAAACACAGGTCAACATCTTTCTGGTATTCTCTGCTTTCAGCCAAGATCCATCTGACATCAGCAATGATATCCCTGGTTCCACACCCTCTTCCATATCTGGCTTGAATTTATGGCAGTTCCTTGTTGATACACAGCTGGGCCACTTTTGAATGATCTTCAGCAAAATTTTACTTGCATGTGGTATTATTGATATTGTTAAATAATTTCTGCATTCGGTTGGATCACTTTTCCTGGGAATAGGCATAAATATGGATGTCTTCCAGTCAGTTGGCCTTGTAGCTGTTTTCCAATTTCTTGGCATAGTGAGCATTTCCAGCGCTGCATCCATTTGTTGAAACATCTCAATCGATAGTCCATCAATTCCTGGAGCCTTGTTTTTCACCAATGCCTTCAGTGCACCTTGGACTTCTTCCTTCATTACCATTGGTTTCTGATCATATGCTACCTCCTGAAATGGTTGAACGTTGACCAATTCTTTTTGGTATAATGACTCTGTGTATTCCTTCCATCTTCTTTTGATGCTTCCTGAGTCATTCAATATTTTCCACCTAGAATCCTTCGCTATTGTGGCTCTAGGCTTGAATTTTTTCTTCAGTTCTTTTAGCTTGAGAAATGCTGAGTGTGTTCCTACTTATTGGTTTTCTATTTCCAGGTCTTTGCATATGTCATTATAACACTTTACTTTGTCTTCTCCAGGCGCCCTTTGAAAGCTTCTGTTCAGCTCTTTTACTTCATCATTTCCTCCTTTTGGTCCTCTCATGTATAGTCTATGCTAAAATACGTGAAAGAATTAATTATGAATCAATGCCATAAGAGAACCACTTATTTGGTTTGAATAACAGTTTAGAGAAGAAGTTAGGAAAAAATCAAAGTCAGATGCTCTTGTTCTTTTAAAATACTTGTTGGAAAACCAGCACCTATCAAATGCCCATTCTATGCCAGGGAATTTACATGTATTGTCTTATTTTTATCCTTGCAACACAATTATTATTCCCATACTGGAAGGATATTTTGTGAAAGAGAAAATGGACATTTTGTAGTACTTCAATAAGCAGTAGTAGAACTGCTGGGTAAAAATTAGTGGAGGTTATCACTAGGTTCCATAATAAAAGGACAAAAAGGGGTCTGGATGTCTCTCACTCACAGATTCCAGGGCTAATGGGGCTGGTGTGGCTGTCCAGGCCACTGCGCCCCCTACATGTGCTCTCCCTCTGTGTCTGTGAGGATAACCCTTCGGACAGAGGAAGATTGGACAACCAAGAACATCCCAGCAGCCATTTTCCCTTGTTAGATGCGTTAATGAAACTCACCATAGGTAGAAAGTTTGGAAAAGTAAATTTTCTCAAAAGTGAACTTCTTTATGATATAAATAAACTCTGTCAACATTAGTCTCACTGTGGGCTGAATCTGATGTGAGATGGAAAGTGAGAATAGATGACATTTCCCTCCCTTCCCTCTACCTCAACATTTTATGATCATGTTAACTGCAAAGTGACTGGGCTTAGTGACTTTAGAAGTACAAATAGAACAAAGTATCCCACTGGCCCCTTGGAAAAGCCTCAGTCGCTTTCTGCAGTGACCTTAGTTTGGCTCAAATCTAATCATTTTCTTAGCCAAAGGGGCTCAGAAATAAAAAATCACAACCAGGATATATTATTATCATAGAACTTAACTGAAACAAAATAGATAGGACTAGAACTTGTGCTATATACACTGTGCTTGAAAACGCACAGTAGATAGATTGCATATTTACTTTCAAAGCTTTTTCAACCATTCATCCAGCACATATTCTTTGAGCCTGACAATCTAAAAAGCGATCCAGAAATAAATTAATTTCAAGTGTAAGGGCAGGAATAGAGGAATAGCAGGGTGCTGGCCTATTGGGGTTCACTCAGGATTAGGGCTCAGCAGGGTCAAGCCCAGTAGCAGGGAGTTTTCATGAGAAATAGACAAGGACAGTGGAACTCAACTCTGCAGTGTCCACATAAGGAGTCAGCTCCCACTGGTGTCACTAGGGGCATGTGTAGGGTATGGACACTGTCAGAGGGGATGACACCAAAATGACTGTCTATAAAATTTTCATGCAGTGTTTCAGCAGAAATTTATTATTTTTTATAAAAAATCCCTGTAGTTATAAAAACAAAAAACATTTTTTGTAAGCCCAGTTTACAGGTATCAATATACATGCAAGGCTAAAACTCTATGCTAATTTACTTTTTGAACATTCTAACATGCTCCACTCAGAGCTGTCATTATTATCTAGTTACAATGATGTTTCAGATCACGCGGTTTCATCTGCATGTGTTACAAGCATGTGCTATTGTTTTTGGTGATGCTGGTGTTTTTATAGTTGCTGATTTTTTCAAATTTTCTGATGTTTTAACTATAATACTGTGGTAATGAGCATCAACCAGTGCAGTACCTCATGGTGTCACCCCCCCCACACCCATGCTAAACCCATTGCCATTGAGTCAACACTATGAGGTATCGCATTGGGTGATACACAAACCGTAGTGATGTCACTGTCAGATCCACCAGGCCAGAGGTTCAGGGCCACAAATTTAGAATCAAGAGAAGAAGTTAAGCAAAAATTTGATCAAAAGGGTAGGAGTAAGGTATTTCTGCATCTTTCTCTAACTTGAAGAGATCCTTGCACATATCAGGCTCTCAGGAAGTATTTGTGGGATGAATGAATGGGTGTTCAGAGAATGACAGCCTGACAGGCTTGCCTTTAGAGGTCCATGGGCTCGATAAGAAGGGAGCCTTGGCCAGGGTTCAAGAATGAGTGGTAGCAGAGAAGGCAATGAAGTTACAGATCTGATGCCTGCACGTAGATGGGGACACGAGCCATGAAAATGAGTAACTACAATAGAGATTATCTGAAAATTTGACACCAGGAAAGTGTGCATGGAGAGAGGGTACCTTTTGAGATAAAGGATGAGGGAGAGCTCCAGAGCATGACTTTAGAAAGAACATCTCAAAGTGAAGAGTAAGTAATAAGTAAAAATATTATATAGGTTTTGATTTGAATTTCTCCAATGACTAGTAATTTTCAGCATTCTTTCATGTGCTTGTTGGCTATTTATATATCTTCAAGTCATTTGTCAATTTAAAAATTTTTTTTTTTTGGTCTTTTTGTTGTTCATACCCATTGGGATGGCTATAATAAAAAAAAGAAAAATAACAAGTGTTGATGAGGATGTGGAGAAATTAGAACCATCATCCTTTGCTGGTGGGAATGACAGTTGTGGTAGTTTCACAAAAAGTTTAACATAGAATTACCATATATCCTAGGCTGGGTTCTCTAGAGAAATAAAATCAGTAAAGTATATAAATATATATACAGAGAGATTTATATCAAGGAAATGACCCATGGGATTGTAGAGGCTGGAATGTTCCAAGGCCATAGGTCAGCCACAGGGGCAGGAGAACTCAAGATTGGCAGGTCAGACAGCAGGGCTCTTGCTCACAGGCTGTGAAGACTGACAAATCCCAAGATCCGCAGGCAAGGTGGCAGGTAAGCTGCTAGTTCAAGTCCCAGGAACCAGAAGTCAGACTAACAGGAGCCAGCTGCAGGATCCAGAGTATGCAAAAGCCCTGGAGCCTTGCTAGAAAGTTCACTTATATTTGATACAGGCCACACCCCCAAGGAAACTCCCTTTCAACTGATTGGCTACTCACAGCAGATCCAATCATGATGGTGATCACATTATATTAAATCTCATCATGGGAGTGATCACATCATCATACGACTGCCAAACTACACCATAGCTGCCAAACCACTGAGAATCATGGCCCAGCCAAGCTGACACACAACCTTAATGATCACACCAAGAGACTTGAAATCAAGGACATAAATAGATTTGAAACCGGGGACATAAATAGATACTTGTACACCAATGTTTATTGCATCATTCTTCACCACAGTCAAAAGGTAGAAATAACCCAAATGTCCATCAACAGATGAATGGATAAACAAAATGTGGTATATACATACAGTGGAATATAATTCAGGCCCAAAAAGGAATTATGTACTGGTATATGCTACAATGTAGATGGACCTCAAAATATTATGCTAAGAGAAAGAAGCCAGGCATGAAAGTTCACACATATTGTATGATTCCATTTATATGAAACATCCAGAATAGGTAAATCTATAGAGACAGAAAGTGAATTAGTGGATGGGAAGGGTGGGCGTGGGAAGTGACTACTTAATGAGTACAAGGTCTCCTTAGGGGGATGACGAAAATGTTTTGGAACCAGAGAGAGGTGATGGTTGCACAACAATGTGAATGTATTAAATGCCACTGAATTGTACACTTTAAAAAAAATGGTTAATTTTATGTTATGTGAATTCCACCATCATCAAAAAAATATATGATAGTAGCAAAATTAGGTACCAGAGAGTATCCTAATTTACCCAGAGCAGGCAGTGTGTGTAAAGAAGCATGGCAAGAAGCTAGAACAGCAATTTGAGACCAGAATGTGGACGGCTTCCATCCCCAGCTGAGGAATTTGAGCATAGTACTTACCCATCATTCCAGACTTCTTATGAGAATAGATGTAAAACCTGGAAAAAATATTTGAGTAAGTTATATGAAGTGTTAGCTATGTGTTGTAACTTAATCCACGATTCTCTATGAATGATGGAAATATCGTGTTTGATACAGTTCAACCCATAACACAAGGGATGGTGTTGGATGGGATGAGAGCAAAGCTGAAAACAAACAGACATTTGCCCTATTAATCCCTTGGGATCTAGAGAATGCTATCTTGCACAGGGCCACCTTGATGAACATCCTGGGGTGACATCAGAGTAAACACAATGGCAGTTGGGCATGCTTAGGAGTGTCAGATTTTAGTGACTCTGGACCTGTTTGTATCTTCCGTGGTCTGGAAGTGTCTCAAAGCTCTTATGTGCCCAGAGGAGAGATAGCGAGGCTGATGTAACCAGTAGGTAAGCACTGGAAATGGAGGGCAGCTTGCCATAGGGAGCTCGGCCACCATGCCATCGAGGGCTTCAGGGCAGACAAAATGGTACACCCAGTGTCTGTGAGGCCAACGCGGGGCCAAGCCAACAGCTGAGGTTTGTCACAGACAAAGCTGACCTGGAGATCCTGGTACAGGCATCAGTACAGATGTGAGCAGTATGAGCAGAACCAGGCCCACACGCTTCCCTGCTATAAGGCCAGCAGGGACCCAGAGGGCAGTGTCAGTGCCCATTGGCCCAGAGATTTGAGACCCTGTGTCGCAGGAACATAGTAAGCTCATGTGCCTCCCACATGACCAGGTGTCCAGATGCCAGTCTGGCAGGAGAAGAGGGAGGAGAAGTAGGCACTTGAAGTGCACAGCTCTGATCACGAGGAGACAGTTTCAAACCTGAACACTGGCATGGCATGAACTGGTAGGTCCAGCGGGGTCGGTGGATGGGAGATTAAGGAAGGAAGGATCAATAGTAGAAAATAAATGAGGCAGGTGTCCTATGCTCATTCGAATGGAAGTGGGTAAAATGTCAACCCAGCATTGGAAAGGCCAGAAGAGAGCTGGCCTGCCTTTACCTCTCTCACCCAGTAGGGGGTGCCCCCTCCTCTCCTCTTCTGTCGCATCATTTCTTTGGTTGGTGGCAAAAGCCCCATCATGGTGTGGAAGGGGAGAAAACGGCTGTGTGCGCTAGTTTCCTAGGGCAGCCACAACAAAATACCACACATTGGATGGTTTATAAGGAGAGAAATTTATTATCTCACAGTTCTGGAGGCTGGAGTCCAGATCAACACATTGGCTGGGTCATGCTCCCTCCAAAGGTTCTAGGGGAAGATCCTCTCTTGTCTCTCCCAGCTTTTGGTAGCCCCAGGCATTACTTGGCCACCAACCACAGCATCACATGGCCGTCTTCCCTCTGTCTATCTGAATCTCTTCTCCTGTTTTATAAGGACACCACTCGGATTGGATTAGGACCCACCCTACTCCAGCATATCTCATGTTAACCTAACTGATACCATCTTCAAAGACCCTGTTTTCAAACAAGGTTGTGTTCACAGATACCATGAGTTAGAACTTGAACATATCTTTTTGGGGACACAATTCAATTCACAAGACTGTGCTTATCCCTGAGGCCTTCAGTACACAGGTGGAATAGGGAAGGGAGAGAGGCTGTGGATACCCAGGCACTAATACTGTTGTCCCTGACACCTTTCTAGAATGAAGTCTATCTGCAGAGGGTGTGGTTTCCTATTAAAGAGTTGCACACGAAATGAGAGAAAGAAGTAGCTCAGATGCATGTGGTTTTCTATTTTGAACATATAGATGATTAGTAAAATTCACTCTTAGATTTTCCTGGGTGAAAATGGAAAAGGCTGGCAGATCCAGTATGATCTACTAAGGAGCTGATCTGATAATGGTGGGAATCTGATATTATGAATTCTATTCTAAAATCTCTTAAATTGAAGTGAATTTGCTTTTTTAAAAATCCCCAAATGTAATAAATAAAATCACAAGTGTCTTTTCCTTTCCCCTTCGCGAGTACCAGGCTAGGAAATGGCACCTGTGATCTCGTGCTGAGAACAAACACACTCTGGAGAGACGCGAGGAAGTAAAGAATTGCAACTTTCAAAATTCCCCTGTACTAGGATAATTTACTTGGCATAGCCTAGTGTTCTCATAATAAAAAGAATAACTATCATTTTCTTTTCCCCATGAGGCAAAACAGATGCTGTCTCTATGACAAGAACCTCCCTCTTCAGGCAGGAAGCCATTTCTACAGCCAAACAGCTAGACAGCAAACTGGATTTCCTCGGCCAAATTCTCCCCATGTGCTGAGGGGCTTGGCCACTGACATAGGTGGGAGCATGCTTACCTCTGAGTAGCAGCTGGAACATGAGTGTGCTTGCTGTAGGGCAAGAGGCAGAGAGAGAGAAAGAAAGACAGGCAAAGGAAGAGCAAGATTCATTTTCTCCCAATCGACCTCATGCAATATTCTATGAGACAGAGGGAAATGGAGTTGCCAGTTTTTAGAGTGGAGTCTTCCTAGTTTTCTCCACTGAGGACAGACGAGCTCATGGCCTTTTATTGTGAAAGGATGACCTAGATGAAAGGAAGAATGTGCCATTGCTCTCAGTCACCGTGCAGAAGTATGGAGGCTGTGCGTGACCTGTCCATCAGACACACTGACGTGTGTAATAGAACATGTAAGGAAAAGTGCTCTGCTCTTAGGGAAATGCAGGCTAGTAGGTATGAGAATAACATTCGAGTTGTACTTCTGAGCTCATAAAGCCCTTTGCTATATCCTATTGCATTTGTTCCTCATATCCACCTTATGATGTTGCCAGACAAGCATTATTATTATCCTCCAAATATTGATGGGAAAATGGAGGGTCTTAGAGTCAATGAAATTGCCCATGGTCACCCAAGACATAGTCGCAGAGACAGGATTACACTCAAGTCAAACCTTAGACCCTTTCTGCTACATCATGCTGCCCCTTACAACTTGTTGTTAGCTACTGTCAAGTTGGTCCCTGACTCATGGTGACCTCATGCACAAAGTAACAAAATGCTACCCAGTCCTGTTAACTCAGAACATATGAGGCAATAGAGATCTTGTAGAGTTTATAACCTGGGTTCCTGTGCTGCTGTAAATGGGATTGGTTGAGTTGAGGTGAATGCGTGTTTTCACTTCTCCAGACAACAGCTACTGCTTGGATATCCCAAATACTGCCTGTTAGCCACGTATGAGGCAAATTAGAGTAATAAATTTCTGGCAAAAATAAGGAAGGGTGCAAGATGAAGTATATTTTCTCTGAAAGGCCAAGAGAATGTTTAGCTAGTTCATTTTGTTTTTTGCACAAGTGGAGGCACTGTCCAGTTATGTACAACTGGAGACTTATCTAAAGTAATGCTCCCAGTAATGCTTTCTCCTTCTTTCTCTTACCTTCTGAATTCACCTCATGTTTTACTTTCCACAAGGTAGATTTAAGGCACTCAGATAAGTAAGTAGAACAAACACAAGTTGTCAAGAGGATGAGCATCCTCTTTATAATTAGCCATTCTTAAAAGCGAGGATGGCGAGACTTTAGCTCACTTAATTTGGACACATCATCAGGAAAGACCAATCACTAGAAGAAGACATCAGATTTGGTAAAGCAGAAGGTCAGTGAAAACCAGGGAAACTCTCAATGAGATGGATTGACACACTAGCCACAATAATGGTCTCAAATATACCAATGATTATGAAGATGGCATAGGACAGAGCAATGTTTCGTTCTGTTATACATAAGGTCATCATGAGTTGGAGCTGATGTGATGGCAACTAACAACAATAATAACAACTCTGTAAGTGCTTTTAATAATTGTATATATTATGAGCAGTTTTAAAGGGGATTTCTATCTCCCTTCCCTGACTGATCCCTTCTTCCATGGAGAACAAATATCAGTAAAAGAAAGAAAAATAAAAAAGACAACAAATATTCAACAGGTACCTAGATACAGCTGCTAAAACAAAAATCATATTAAGCCAATAATAAAAATTGAAGTTTATTTAATATACAATTTTCTAATCAATGTAACATTTTGATAGAGAGTCAAAAATGTTCTGAAGATGAGAGAACCTCGAGACACTCTTATGCCAAATCTTATCAGCATTGCCTTGGAAAAAAGGGTTGGGACAGAACTAATAAACAAATTTGTAGTCAGGAGAGATTTTCATACAGCTTTGTCTTGAAGGACAATTAAAATAATTATCGATTTACCCTAAACATGCCTCCTTGTCTGACCTCTGGAGTCTGTTTGCTGAAACTGACTGAATTCTTCAAAAGAGCACAATGTCCAAGGCAAAAGGTCTTACTGGTTTATCTAGACCGTTGTCTGACTCTAAAGTGACATTTAGGAACCAGTTTCTTCAAGGCTCCATGTTTGAAAGGACACCTAGGGGCAAATGGCCTTGGTGGGTCACCCCAGGTCCATGGACCCAAAAATCTGGATTCCGGGAGAATGTAAATGGTTTCTCACAGCTCATCCTTGGAACTCTATTCTTTCTCTTTGAAAGGACAGAAGACAGCAGGGTCAGCTCCAGGTAAGCGTATGAAGTAGGTGACGATTGTCCTAAATGTTGTCACCTCTCCTTTATGCTACCACTTCACCACCCAGGTAGTAAAAGCTTCTCTCATGACAGGGGATTAGGAATTCATATTAAGAAGTTAAAATCTGATCCAACAGAACTCTCAGGGAGACTTTTATTCAACAAGAGAGTCCTAGAGAAAGCTTGCATAGCTTGGGGAGTGGGTCCTGGACACCAGGACAGTGGAGTAGGGTGCATCTTCCAGCCACCTTCACTTCACAGAGACAGTGCCTTCTTGCCTGCCCCCACAGCCAGCCAAGTACTGCTCAGACAGGGGAAGGAGTGTTTCTTTAAGGACCACAGACCAAGACTTGCTTTTTCTCTTATCCTTTAAATATAAGCCTTTCCACAGGTGACAGGTGGTTTTCTGTTGGAAGCTTGTCTTGTAAAACTGGGAAAAAAAAGAAAAAACAAAACCGAAAAACCAAGCCAGTTGCTGTCAATTTCAATTCATGGTGACCTCAAGTGTGCAGAGTAGAACTGCTCCATAGGTTTTTCAAAGCTGTGATCCTTCTGAAACAGATTACCAGACTTGTCTTCCATGGCACCGCTCGGTAGGTTCAAACTTCCAACCTTTCATTTAGTAGTCAACTACTTAGTCATTACCATCACCCAGGGACTCCCTTGTAAGACCAAACCAAAAAAAAAAAAAAAAAACAAAACCAAAAACCAAACTCACTGCCGTTGAGTCAATGCCGACTCATAGCGGCCCTACAGGACAGAATAGAACTGCCCCATAGGGTTGCCAAGGGATTCAAACTGCCAAACTTTTGGTCAGCAGCTGAAAACCACTGCGCCACCAGGACACCAATCTTTACAGAAGCAAACTGCCACATCTTTCTCCCACAGTGCAGCTGGTGAATTTGAACTGACCACCTTCCAGTTAGCAGCTGAGCACTTTAACCACTGTGCCACCAGGGGTCCTTCTTATAAGACTTGTTGCCATCGAGTGGATTCTGACTCATTGTGACCCTACAGGACAGAGTAGAACTGTCCCATAGGAATTTCCAAGGAGCAGCTGGTGTATTCAAACTGCCAAACTTTTGGTTAGCATCTGAGCTCTTGCACCAAGATTAGACCTCTAAAATTAATAATAAAATGAATTCTATAGAGCACATCAGTGGTTGGTTAGGGCTAGGGGTGGGAGATTGATGGCAAAGAGGCAGGAGGGAACTTTTTGGGGTGATGGAAATGTCCTTTATCTTTGTTGTGGTGGTGGTTACCTGGATGCCTGTATTTGTGAAAACTAACTGTTCAATTAAAATGGGTGCATTTTGCTCTATGTACATCGTACCTTAATAAAGATGATCTAAAAAAATGAATTCTCTAGAATAGCATCTTCTTATTTAAGAGAGCGAAACCTCTTAGGACTTAGGAATGTAAATAGAATGAAGTCAGTCAGCAGCACTTTTGACTTGTTGAATGATTTATTTAATAAATGTTTGTTTTCCCTGACTTGCCAGTTCAGATAAAGCTCCTCTGGTGTGTGCTCTTCTTGGCACCTCCAGTTTTCCTTGCTACTGTTTATCAAACTCTAATTAAGCAATTACAGTCACTTCTTGAATTCTTTTCTCTGCACACCTGTAAGTTTTGTGAGAGTGAGGAGGGGATTGGGGCTGTCCTGTGCCTACCCCTGGTGCCCTGCTGGCACCTGCACACCACAGAGGCTCAGTAAAGTTTGCTCAGTGAAAAAATGAATTCAGTGCCTACCATGGGCCTGGCACTGAACAGGTAAATGTAAATAAGAATGATGTCCAGAGTTAGTAGTGGAGACAGATGCGTGGATATTACCATAAAGTGGAATAAGATCTATAATAGGGATGTAGACTGAATTTTGTGGAAACATCAGGGAGAACATAACAAGTTATGGGTGGGGGCCTCCATTGTGTGTGATCTCCATTTTTCATTTTTGGGGTAAGTGTGTTATTATCTGTAGGTGGCCCTCTGTGCCTTCTATGGCAAGTGCACACACGAGGTGCACTCAGCAACTATGGCTGACCTCTGGCTTCTGAATCACAGCCTGCAGCACCTTTTGAGGTCTCTGGAATCACCTGTAGTATGGGGGTTAGGAATGAGCTGGACCTGAGGGGACCAGTTATAGCTCAGCTCAATCTCAAGACCTGTTTGTACTACTGTTCCCAATGGCCTCAGAGATTTGGAAGGCGCTTAAGGAGTGGGGTTATGCTGCCTTCCAGGCTATCTAAACCTTTCCAAAAAGGTTCTAGGTGGATCTACACTAAATTATAAAGAAAGAAAAATGTTTTCCTTCTTTCCTTTTCATGCAAACCAGAATCATGATAGGAGACCTTGTCCAGAAAACCCCATGACTGTCCCCCTGTGCGGAGGCCAACTGCATATTTCCTAGAAAAGGATTTCTCAGTGTCAACACTATCGACATTTGGGGCTGGATAATTACTTATCTTGTGCGTTTTAGCATGTTTAGCATGGCCTCTACCCATTAGATGCCAGTAGCATCCCCTTACTGTTGTCTCCAGACATTGCCAAATGTCCCCTCAGGGGAAAAAATTGCCCCTGGTTGAGAACCACCACTAGAGACACAGGCTGGCTCAATTACTTGGTAGCTACGTGAGCTGGGCTACTAAGTAAAAGGTCGGCAGTTCGAATCCACCAGTTACTCCTTGAAACCCTATGGGGCAGTTCTACTCTGTTCTACAGGGTGGCTGTGAGTGGGAATCTCAACGGGCAGCGGGTTTTTTTTTTTTTTTTTTGTGATCTTAGACAAGTACTCAACCTTTCAGTTACTCAGTTTCCCCAGCTGTGAAATGAGGATAAAATGTACGTACCCTGTAAGATGAAGGTGAGGATTAAACAAAGCAATTCGTGTCCCAGGCTCAGGGCAGGCCAGGCAGACAGTGCACACCCAGCAAAGGTTTATTTTAATCATCATCATCATCAGCACCAGCTGCAGCAGTGTCTTTTAGATTTGTTTATAGCTATCTGCTGGGAAAGGTTTATTTGTGTCATGGGAGAAGGAAACCGTGAAAGCTACGAACTAGAAGCCCATGAACTCCACAATATTCAGAAACTTTTTCTGAGGATTCTAGAAGATGAATCCGTGGAGGGAGCATGCCTCCCTCCTCTTTGTAGCCTCAGTAATGAGTGCTTGAAATGGAGTCATCTGTCAGGATGTGTTCACTTTCAAGATTGTCATGCAAAACTTCGATTGAAAAGAGAAAAAGAAGAGAAAACCCCCAGGAAACTTTGTTTGAGATCGTGTCATGTGGCAGAGAAGGTGCCAGTTCTGGAGGACGCTTGCTTATCAGAAGGTAAAATATTCACTGTGCTCCACAGGCAGAGTTCGTATTCCTACTGCTGCAGCGACTGCTCTCCAGGGCTCGTTCCTTTTCTGAGAAACGGTGTAGCCCTGTGATGCTTATGGGACATGAAGATGGAGGAACTGGCCTTTTATGCCCCGTGCACCACAACCCCCAACAACAAGGAGATTAAATCTTAAAACCACCACGAAGATGGATTTATTGCCGAGCACTCCTCTTTAGGCAGTTTATTACAGATGGGATTAATCCTATGCTGTTTGCCCCAGCACAGCCATGCGTAATGAGAGCGCAAGGAATGCATGATGCATAATGAGAAGGCACAGGAGATGAGGGACATCTTCCCTAGGAAGAAAGAGGCTGAGTTACAAGTTTAGTCATTGTTTAGAAAGCAGTGAGTTTCTGTTTATGGTGATGGAAAATTCAGCAATGATTATTGGCGATGGTGGCACAACAGGATTACTGTAATTGATGTCACTAAGTTGTATACACAAAAAATGTTGACTTGGCGTATGTTGTGTTATGTATATCTTTACAACAACAATAATAAAAACAAAAGTCTAGACCAAGTTTGGATGACTAATGGGGATGGCAGACAGGAAGGGAGCTACCGCGTTTCCTTCTCCTGGGTAAGGAGAAGCAAGGAGACAGTGCAGCTGCTGGCTTTGAACATGGCTTTAAGATTATTAGCATGTTTGAGCCATGTCTACCCTCTGTCCTCAGTGAGAGGCAAGGATGCCCAGTGGGGCTATTCCTGTGTCTGGTGGGGCTGGAAGACAGAGGCCCGTGGGCAGGACATATGCAGTAGGTCTGCAGACTGGACTGAAAAGTGTTTGCCAGCTCGATTCGCCTTTGAAGGATTATCCTGCGTGTTTTTTCCCTTTGGTTGTAAATATGCTAAGTATTCCTCCAGTGCTGCCCCGTCAGAGGCAGAGTCGGGATTTGTGGGTTTAGAGACAGGAGGTAGCCAGGCCTTGAGCCAGCAGGTGGGAAGATGTTTCCTACTGAGACCAGCAGGAGACCTGCTGTCCACAAACTGGGGACTAGACAGGGCAGAAGGCTCCTCATACTATGGTGAAGTACCCACCTCAACCTTAGCCTCCTCCCAGTGCCTTCTACCCTCCTATGTCAGAGACTTTAAGTAGCTACTTCTTTCATGGGAAAAATTTCCTTCTTCTCTGTCTAGACACATTCTTCAAAGTCTAGACTGAGACCCAGCTTCTCCGGGAAACTTTGTCACTGATGCTGTTTGTGACAATTTTCCTTTTCCTGATGGCTTATATTTTCTGCACCCATTGGCCATAAACTCGCCTTTACCATGGTTGCCTTAGAAATAATGCACATATTGTTTTACATTTTTTTCTGTCAAAAATGCAAATTTTGTGCTTATGCTTCCTTGGATGTGCCCCAGACCAGCATACAGAAGGGGCTCGATATTGGTTGCCTTGTGAAGACGGCCTTTCTGAGATGCTGGGAGATCCTATGGTCACTGCAAACTATTGGTAAACATCGTGCATGTAGGAGAGAGGGCAGTGATGGATGGCCACTTCATAGGTCTCAGGGAACTGCCTGGGGGTTGAGAAAAATCCTCCCCGTATCCACAGCATTTTTGCCTTTAAACGTGCCACAGTGGTCTATGGTGTTTGCTGTGTGTGCCCCTCCCACCACTGGCTTTAGTGACTTTACCTAATTTATTCATGCATCCCCAGGACTCAGTACCAAGCCTGTGCACATTCAGCACTTATTAGAAGTTGTCCATCTGAATGGAATAAATACATCTGTAGATACATCATTCTCTCCTCTCCCTATCATCCTATCTTCGCCCATAAAAATAAATAGGAAGTCCCTCCCTTCCTGCAGTAATAGAGAGAAGCAGCTTTCTTCTTTCCCTGCCCCTCTACTCACCATCCCCAAGGGAGGAGGAGCAACTTGCCTGGTTGGTAAGACTGGTAGAAGGAACTGGTACTGAAGGTTCCCATCTCCTGGGTGGTCTCCTTTTTAGGAGAGCTTGTGTACAGGTCACATGGGCTTCTCCTCCCCCATGGGGAGGTGTGCAGTGGTCTAGCTAGCTATGCCTGGTGGGGACTGTGGTCCAAGGGAGGACGTAGTTGCTTAGTTATGGCCCAGGTGTAAGCTTCATGTTCCCAGTGCAGTTATGTTTACAACAGGCCTGATACTTTTACCTCCCTCTGACTGCCTCTGAGTCTTTCTCAATTGGATCTGAACTCTGAGCAGGAAAAGAAGCTATTATTAATTATCACACTCAAAATCTCAATAAGGTGTGGTTGTTGTTAGTGGCTGTCAAAACGATCCTCAACACATGGTGATCTCATGCACAACAGAATGAAATGCTGCCCGATCTTGCACCATCCCTATGATCAGTTGTGGATGTGACTGTTGTGATACATAGGGCTTTCACTGGCTGATTTTCACAAATAGATGGGTAGGTCTTTCTTCCTAGTCTATCTAGTCTGGAAGCTCTGCTGAAACCTGTTCGGCATCACAGCAACACAAAAGCCTCCACTGACAGTTGAGTGTTGGCTGCGCATGAGGTGCATTGGCCAGGAATTGAGCCCAGGTCTCCCAAATGGAAGGTGAGAATTCTACCACTGAGCTACCACTGTCTCTCAGTAAGTTGTAGGGAAGTAATATCATAAAAAGTGAGTCTTGCTTAATATTGTTAAGGTGTCAATGCTATCCAAAGCAATCTATAGCTTCAACACAATCCTGATCAATATTCCAACAGCCTTCTTTACAGAAATGGAAAAATCAATCATCAACTTTATATGGAATTTCAAGACGCCCTGAATAGCTAAAGCAGTGTTGAGAGAGAAGAAGAAAAGTAGGGAGTACTCACACTTCCTAACCTTGAAACGTATTATACAGCTATAGTAATCAAAGCAGCTTGATACTGGTATAACCAATAGGTAAGTAGACCAATGGAATAGAACTTAGAGTCCAGAAGTAAACCCACACATCTAGGGTCAACTGATTTTCCACAAGGGTGCTAAGTCCATTCAATGGCCGCCTCTCTTTAATAAATGGTGTTGGGAAAATTGGATTTCCACATGCAGAAAAATGAAACAGGATACATGCCTCACATCATATACAAAAACAAATTCAACATGGATTAAAGACCTAAATGTGCAAACTAAAACCATAAAATTCATAGAAGAAAATGCAGAGGCAATGCTGTCCGGCCTAGGTTTTAACAATGGATTAACTAATATAATAACAAAAGCACAAACAGCAAAAGGCAAAAATAAATGGGACATCATAAAAATTAAAAAAAAAATTATTCATCAGAAGACTTTACCAAAAAAGTGAAAAGACAAGCTACTAACTAAGAGAGTATCTTTGGAAACCATATATTCAATAAGAATTTAATAACAACAATATGTACAGAACTTCGACAATTTAACAACAAAAAGACAACCCAATCATAAAATAGGCGAAACACTTGAATAGATATGTCACCAAAGAGAACATTCAAATGCCACCAAACACATGGAAAGATGCTCAAAGTCATTAGCTATCAGAAGGATGCAAATCAAAAACTCGATGAGTTACCATTTCACTCCAACTAGAATGGCTAAGAAAAATAAAGAAAATAACAAACATTGGTGATGATATGGAGAAATTGGAATACTTATACATTGCTGATGGGAATGCAAAATGGTACAGCTGCTGTGGAAAACAGTGTGGCAGTTCCTCAAAAAACTAAAATTGAACTACCATATAACTCAACAATTGCGTTCTTAGATACATACCCAAAGACTTGAAAGCAGAGACTCAAACAGAGGTTTGTACACCAATGTTCTTTGCAGCACTATTCACAATAGCCAAAAGGTAAAAACAACCTAAATGCCTATTAATAGATGAATGGATAAACCAAATATGGTATACACATACAGTGGAATACTACTCAACCAAGAGGAGAAATGAAGTCTCGATACATGCTACAATATGAATGGAGCCTGAAGACATTATACTAGGTGAAATAAGTCAATCACAAAAGGACAAATATTATATGACCTCACTTATATAAAAAGACAAGAAAGGGAAAATATACAGAGATCAAAGTTTATTAGTGGTTACCAGGGGCAAAAGGGAACAAGGGGATGGTGATGGAAAAAGCACATTGATTAAGGTTAGGGTTGCACAGTTGATTATTACAATTGCTGTCAATAAGTTGTACACCTGTAAAAAGTTGAATTGGCAAAAGTTGTGTGATAGATATACTTACAATAACAATTAAAAAAAAATAGAGTAGCTGCTGAGCCTGCTTATGCACATCCAAATACCTCATGGGGTTTGATTCCTTGGTTTGGAGGTTTAGGGTCATGGTTTCATGGGACATCTCTATCAATTGGCCTAATAATGTGTTTAGTGCTTCTGTCCTACCTCTTAGTTCCTTATATAGTGCCTCGGTCTTAAAAACTTGCAAGTGGCCATCCAAGACACAATAATTGGTCTGTATTCTCCTGGAGTAACAGAGGAAGAAGGAGAGTTAGGAATAGGAGGAGGTTATGGAATGTGTGGCTAATTCCCTCCATAACTACCGCCTCCTTTGTCATGAGACCAGAAGAACTAGATAGTGCTTGACTACCATTACTGAAGATTTCAATCAAAGAGTTTATAGAAGAATCCTGATCAAAAGGAGGAAACTGCAGAACAGAATTTTAAACTCCCATGAACTCCAGACTTTCTGGAGACATGGAGGCTGGATGAATCCCTGAAACTATTGTCTTGAGATAATCTTTAAACCTTAAACCAAAAAATCCCCTGAAGTCTTCTTAAAACCAAACACTAATTTAGCTTAACTAGTAAAACATGCCTCCCCTGAGGATTATGCTGTTTTAACAACTATCTACATGGGGTCAAAGCGACAACAGCAACTTGAAAGATTAGGTAGGAACCTTAGTGGGCAGTGAGTTTATGTTAGTGGGAGAGGAACAACTCAGAAAAGGAGGGTGAGTATGGTTGCACAACTCAAAGAATGTAATCTGTGTCACTGAATTATACTTGTAGAAACTGTTGAGTTGGTGTATGTTTTGCTGTGTATATTCTCAACAACAAGAACAAAATAAATAGAATTTTTTTAAAAAGTGAGCCTTTGTGTTTCCTTTTCCCTCCTTTCTTGTCATCTCACATAACCTTGAGGAGGATTCAGGCTGCTGTGGCCAGGTGAAACAGTAGGTAGCAGGGCCCATGTCTCTGCATTTCAAAAAGAAGAGAGCAACAGGCTTTCCTGAGCACTCATTTTTTCCCCAGGGCTGAGATTTCCCTCCAGTTTTTTGAAGACTGCTTGGATATATTGGGTAAAGGCGAGTTGGGAAGAGCATAGTGTGAAATTAGATATATAGGTATCCAGAGATTTGGAAAGATGAGTTTAGAATTACTGAACCAGAGATGCAAATGAGAATGGAATGATAATATAGCCACCTCTTGTTGAAATTTACATTATGCCAAGCACTGTAAGAGTTTAGCATGTATTAGTTCATTTAATCTTCACACAACCTCCACTGTTAAACGACTCATTTTTCAGATGAGGAAACTGGTGGGATCAAAGAGGTTAAATAACCTTCCCAAGGTAACACATGAAATGAGTAGAAGAGGACTATAAGATGTCTTAGTTATCTAGTGCTAGTGTAACAGACATACCACAAGTAGATGGCTGTAAGAAAAAGAATTCCATTCCCTCACAGTCTAGGAGGCTAGAAGTCCAAATTCACGGCACCAGCTCCAGGGGAAGTCTTTGACTCTGGGGGAAAGTCCTTGTCATCAATCTTCCCCTGTCCTAGGAGTTTCTCAGCTAAGGGACCTCGAGCCCAAAGCACGTCCTCCCCTCCTGGTTCTGCATCCTTGGTGGTAGGAGTCCCCCGTCTCTCTGCTTGCTTCTCTCTTTTATATCTCGAAAGAGATTGACTCAAGACACAACCTAATCTTGTAGACTGAGTCCTGCCTCATTAACATAACTGCCTCTATTCCTGCCTCATTAACACCATAGAGGTAGGATTTACAACACAAAGGAAAATCATATCAGATGACAAAACGGTGGACAATCACACAATACTGGGAATCATGGTCTAGCCAAATTGACACACAGTGTTTGGGAGGACATCGTTCAATACATAGCAGAAGATGACACACGTTTTCTGAAGGGAAACAGAATGGTGGGAAGGGCAGAGCTGGCTTCAAGGAGAAGATTTTCTTATTTGTGATAATAGGAAATCACTGTACCGCCTTCATGCAGTTGCTGCAGATAAGCCATCTGCCCCTTGTGCATGAAAGAGCTCTGCCCCTGGAATTTTTGATAAATGGTAATGAAAGCTGATGGACTGGCTGGACTCCAGCTCAAAGTCTTCTGCTTATCTACTGCGAACAGGGCTGAGCCCACACAAATCCAGGCTGATTTCTTGCTCATGCTGTCACAGCCCCAGAGGCTTGGGGGATAAAGGGAAGTGCTGAAGAACATAAGTCCTTCCCTGTGTAACAATTTCCCATTGTCTCCTCTGCCTCTATTGCTTAAATGCTCCAGGGAGTGAGATGAGAAAACCCCAAATTCATGTTCCAGTTGAAAATCAGCTGTAAAGTCTTTCTATCTAAAGAACCCAAGAGTAAAATTTCCAAAGGAGTGACCTCCACAGACTTCGGCCATGTTTGTATCATGTCAAAACAACTACCTGAAGATTCAAATTCAGTAGCTGCCTCCTGCCCATTGTCTTTTTCTTTGGGCTGTAACAGGTGGTGCTGTTGCTTTTTGCCAGAATCCGTAAGTTTCTTAAGTCAAACTGACTTCATTCAGATTAATGTGTGTGTAGATAGCCAAGGGCTTCACCACACTGCAAAAGAAACCCTGAAGGGGAAGCTTTAAACCAGTTATTGTTGAGTGAATTCCGACTCACGGAGACCCCGTGTGCTCCATAGGCTTTTCAATGGCTGATTTTTTGGAAGTAGATTGCAAGGTGTTTCTCTTGAGGTGTCTCTGTGTGGACCTGAACCTCTTACCTTTCGGTTAGCAGCCGAGCGCATCAACTGTTTGCACCACCCAGAGACACCTGGGAAAGCTTTGGTGGCTCCAAATGCAACCCTGAAGTGATGGCTCTACAGAAGTGACCTCAACTGACAGTCATTTCCATAGTGGCTGGAACTGTTCACTGATTAAACATCTCTTCCTACAGGAAAATCCTACTTCGCTTTTGTTTACCTGAAAAGTTTGCAGACAAACCTCTTCCCCAAATCCCTGTTTGAGCCTGCAGGGTCTGGACCATAGGATACTTTGCAATGACTGACAATTTTCCTTGCTACTGTGGACCACCTAGTCAGGGAGCTACGTCCTCAGGGTCTCCAGAGGCTCCAGATGCTGCAGCTGCAGTGTGCAAGGAAGCAAAGTTGCCCTGATACGTCACTGAAGGTGAGCCAGCATCTGAGGTTAGGCCTGGATTGGTCAGTTCTGGAGCTGACAATTGTTAGGTTGAACATGTAAATTTGCTGTTTTGGTAGATTAAAAATGTCCACTATCGGCATTTTCATATGGTTCAAACCCATTCTACAGCATTTCCACCACCTTATTACTATTTTGGAGAGCAGGTGTTTAACTATTGATTTGCCTGTGACTCTCCCAGGTTTAGCACTGAAACTCCCATGTCTGGGGACACGAGGGAGTTATGTCACCCTGCTGGGAGATCAGGTTCAAGCTCCTCAGGTTGGTGTATGGGCTACATCATCTTATCTACATTCGATGCTTCATTATGGTTTTATTAATAAGGTTAAAAATAACTAAGGTGGTGGTTGTTGTTGTTAATTGTCATCAAGTTGACTCTGACTCATGGTGACCCCATGTACAACAGAATAACATGTTGCTCAGTCTTATGCCATATTCATAATTGGTATGCTTCAGTCCATTACTGAAGCTACTGTGTATTTTGAGTAACTTCCAACCTAGGGGATTCATCTTCCAGCTCTATATCAGACAATATTCTATTGTGCACCATAGGGTTTTCATTAGCTAATTTTCAAAAGTAGATTGTCGATTGTCAGGCCTTTTTTACCTAGTCTATCTTAGTCTGGATGTGCCAAAGAAATCTGTCCACCATGGGTGACCCTGCTGGTATTTGAAATATTGTGTGGCATAGCTTCCAGCATCATAGCAACATGCAAGCCACCATAGTATGACAAACTGACAGATCAGTGGTGAATAATAAGGTTACTTGTTGCCAAACATTGTACATGAGCTCATTTAGTCCTCAAAATAGTCTTCTGAGTCTCCAAGAAGTTAGGCCATTTCCCCAGGATCTCATCTACAATAAGTGGTGGAGGATTCCTTGACCCCTGAATCTCAGCCACTGTTTTGGGCCAGAAACTTCTGCTAGGGGCTGGGTCTAAATCCGTAAAAAGATGGAACAGGTTTCTGCCACCAGGCAGCTTGTGTTCTCATGGAGAGGCATAATAAACAAGTAGACAAGCAAATAAATGGCAGATGTATGGCATACTCAGGGCAAAGGTAGTCCCATATTTAATACTTTATTCATTATTTGTTTTTTATTGAGGGTCAATTTTGTACCAGGTGTTATCACAAGTATTGATGACATAGGATAAATAATAAATATTTTTTGCTCTTAGCAGTATTACATGCAGGTGAAACTAATAGTGGAGGTTAATAATAACAATGCTTTATAATTACATAGCTTTTACAGTTTAGGAAGGGATTTCATGTACTTTATTTCATTTGTTCCTACTGGTAACTCTGGAAGGGAGTCCTGGTGGTACATTAAGTGCTTGGCTGCTAACCGAAAGGTCAGTGGTTTGAACTTACCAGCTGGAGAAAGATAAGGCAGTTTGCTTTCATAAAGACTTATAGCCTTGGAAATCCTATTGAGCAGTTCTACTCTATCCTACAGGATTGGAATCGACTCAATGGCAGTGGCTTTGTTATGGTTTGGTAACTCTGGAAGGTGTATCAGACTGTCCGGATCTCCCCGTTTTGCAAATGAGGTAACCGATGTTCAAACTCACCTGGCTAGTCAAGGGAGAACAGAGACATTCATTCACTCCAATGTGAGCTGAGTATAAAGTCCTGCTCACAGGTAACTCCATATGTGGGGTGTATGGTGCAACAGCCCAACAAGTTTCATTACTTATCAGAGATATTTGCATTGCCTTAATTTTTCCTTAAGTTAAGAAATAATTCAGAACATAAAATTAAAACTAAAACAAACAAAGCAGGTAGAATTCATTTGGCCTGGGTGGGACTGTTCTCATCTACATACCAGTTACCAATTGCGGTCGTATCGACTCCAACTCATGGCGACCCCATGTATGTCAGGGTAGAACTGTGCTCCATAGTGTTTCCAATGGCTGATTTTTTGGAAGTAGATTACCAGGCATCTCTGGGTGGACTGGAACCACCAACCTTTCATTTAGCAGCTGATCTTGTTAACCATTTGTACCACTCAGGGACTCTGCTTATTTATGTAATCAAAAATCAAAAACCCATTGCTGTCAAGTTGATTCCAGCTCATAGCAATCCCATAGGAAAGAGTAGAGCTTCCCCATAGGGTTTCCAAGGAGCGGCTGGTGGATTTGAACCACTGACCTTTCGGTTAGCAGCCAAGCTCTTAACCACTGCACTACCAGGGCCCTCTGGGATGTGGATGAGGCATCAGCAATGTGAGCTTGAGTCCCCCAGGTGGGAGTTGAGTGTGAAGGAGGCCAAGGACTGAGTTTCCAAGCCTGGAACTGCCTGTGGGTGGTCAGATCCATGAGGCTTTTGAATATATGGCCACTCATTCATTTATCTACTCAAGAATAATTTATTTATTGAGTGTGTCCTCTGTGTTGGGAAGTGGCTGACATGCTGGAGGTACAGAAATGAGGCATCAATAATTGTGCACTGTGCCATGATGATAAGCACTATGGTTCAATGAGCAGAGTGCCTTCTGGGAGCACAGAAGAGGGGTTGACTTCTGAATTCATAGCTAGTGTAGTTCAGAAGGGGCAAGAATGCTCTGGTCAGAGGAAACATGGGTAAAAGCAAAGAGATAGAAGAAATCATTGCTATACCAGGGTATTGTTGGTGGTCCCAGAGCCCTGGTGGTGAAGTGGTTAAGAGCTTGACTGCTAACCAGAAGGCTAGCAGTTGGAATCCACCACCCACTCCTTGGAAACCTGATGGGGCAATTCTACTCTGTCCTGTAGGGTTGCTATGAGTCGGAATTGACTGGACAGCAACAAGTTTGGGTTTTGGTTAACATAGATTTTTGAGAAATATTATATGAAAATACACGATTTGTGGGAGCCTGTCTGGCCCACTTGTCTTGGGTAGCAGGCTTTATTGTGGGGTGCCTTTCATCTGGGTACATGGGGAACCTCTAGTTTTGCCTAATGTCCCAGCTATTCTGCTTCAATGAATGTTTCACCTTTCATCATTACACAAGTCCCCACTGAAGGGAAGCAAATATTTTCAGCAGGAAAGTATATTCCCAAAGAACTCCAGACGCATAAAAAAGTGGGTGGGATACTGTATGTTCATGAATCAAGAAAGTGTTATATATATACATGTATATATATGTGTGTGTGTCTTAGCTATCCATGATGTAGCTTCTTTTTAAATGAGATTATAATATTAGCGATTGAACCCAAAAGTGGCAAGTGCCATTTTAGCAGAATGAAATGAACTGGATTACAAAATTTTTAGTGGATGTGGGGTACTAAGATTTTTACTATATACCATATTTTCTACAAAAAGACTATTCCACATATTCTACAACAAAGAAAATGAGTCAGTGAACTTAGTTGTTTCAGTAATCCACGTAAAATTCTGTTTATCTCCTATAGTGAAAAATTGACTTTCACCAGTTTTGCTTTAAACAGCTCATACTTCAGTTTTGATGCTTGTTTTTTAATAAATACTATAATTATAAATGTTTATTAGAAAGAAATTGTATACTCCCAAGAGACCCGCTGAGATAAGAAGTTTCAATTGCACGGGGGGAGACCCATAGGAGACAAATGTCAACGAAGGTGTTGAAGTGGTAGAGCCTCATAGCTTACTTAAATAACTTTGCTCTTGAGTGCCCTCGTGATCTTATGTGAATTTTATTTCTTGCCAGCACATTCTCATGCATTGGAACTGTACCAATTTCATTTTGTGCCACTGTGGCACTTGCTTTTCCTTGTGTCCTGTCTGCTAGGCATCTATAGGTCTTTGCTTTGGACAACTGGTGACCCTGTTTTGCTGATGCCCTAAGAATGTGCTTACCTTGTTTATTGGGTAATCCATCCCTGCCAGTGACAGAAATTGGTTAAAATCAGAAAGGAGACCATAGAAAACGCCAAACAACTCCTGTTTAGTTTTTAGATAAGATTCCTTCCAAAATGCACGATGGGAGAGCCTGAGCTCCAAGCCCTCCCTTCATTTGAAGGGAATGGAAGTCACTTGGAGGTTCCACTTGTGTTTCCCGTGGGAGTCTGGATGTCAGGGCTGACTCACGGGGCTCTTGTTCAGAAGCATCAGGGCAGCACAGCCAGTGGAGAGAGTGCGCAGAGCTTAGTCAGACTCTGCTTGCAAAGGAAGCTTCAGTGGCTCCTTAGACTGTCTCTACTTGTGGGGAAATGTTGTGAGACTGAGGTTCCGCTTGTGGTCTGACTGAGTTGTTTGCTGGGCAAACACTGGTTCCAGCCTCTTAGTCAAAGCCAGCAGGAGTCTGCAGATGAGAGGGACATCATGGGGTAGGAAAGTTAGGAGCCTGAGCCCACACTCAACTTTTCCTCTTGGACACATGAATAAATCCTTCTTTGGGCTTCTCTCACCATGGATTGCTGCTGTTGTGAACAGCTTTTCATGGGGATTATTGGGACTTCGTATTTTACTGAATAAGAAAACCTGGCAGAGCAATAAAAAAATTCACTCAAAGACAGTCCTGATTTGATTAGCTGTATTTCTCAAACTGGGGTGTGCTGTGGTTTCCCAGCAGATATGAATAACCGTGGGGCCAGTATGGAACATCTTTGAGGAGGGTCAACTTTACTTGAAGATTTAGGGAATTTTTTTGTTGCTTCAGGCTCTATTCCTAGGCTCTCAAGTCACAGAGCTCAAGTTTGAGGGGCACAGAACTAGACCAAAGTCATAGCTCAGAGAGACCTGCATGCACACACGTCATTAAGTTATCCTCTGTACTTCCTTTCATCCTCATATTTTCTGTGATTTTTTTTTTTGTGTGTGTGTGTTAAATGGGTCACCAAGAATGTGAAGTCCATTTGGTGGAGATAAACTATTTTTAATAAAAAAATTGTGAGGCTCTATGAGTGATCGAGCATATGATTCCAATTTTCTGAATAAATTTTGCATGGCAAGTTTTGAAAGAAATTTTTAATGCTTACATCATAGTAGAGGCTTGAATTAAATTATCTTATATCTCATAGTCATTGTAATTTGATCTCTAAAATTAGGTAGATTGCCATTGAATAAAATTATAATTAAACAGCCAGGATATTTTGTTGATTTTAGATGACTAATTATTGTTATTATCTTTATGTAAGAGAAATAGGCACATTCTGCCTTAAAAATAAAGTATGATGAAGTTTCTTACGGTTTGCAATTAAAATTGAATGGCTTGGGCTCAGTAAAAAGCAGGTGAGCAGAAGATATGAAGCATTCTTTAGAAGGGGGCTATTTTTGCTCCTAAGGAGCCCTGGTGGCACAGTAGTTAGGCACTTGGCTGCTAACTGAAAGACTGGTGGTTTGAACTCGCCAGTCGCTCCTCGGAAGAAAGATGTGGTAGTCTGCTTCCATAAAGATTACAGCCTTGGAAACCCTATGGGGCAGTTCTACTCTGTTCTACAGGGTTGCGATGAGTCAGAATCAACTTAATGTAATGGATTTATTTTTCTTCCTATCTTAGCTTTATTTAGTAGAAAGAATTATGTATTAGTGTTGAGGATGAAGTAGGAGTTGGGTTCCTATCAATCACCATTCCAGTGGACCAATCTACTGACCTGGCATCTTGGAGCTTGAGTGTCAGAAACTACAGCCATGCCCCATGAGGACAATGTAAGAAGTAATTTCCAAGCTCAAACTAATGAAACAGTTTCTGTGATACTGAGCAGACTGTGGAGGAGGGCAGATGAAGGCCGCAGGTGACAGCCTCCTTACAGCTGTCTGAGTCTTTGGGACAATGTTATTTGAATGGATTTATGGTTTTAAATATCTTAGATTGTTTGATGACATGGCCTTGGCAAATAGGGTTTTGTTTTGTTTCTTTTCTTCCCTCTGTGTGATGATTTTTATTATTTGAACCATCCTATGTTTTGTGATTATTTTCTTTGTTAGGAGAGAGCTAATAGATAATATACTCGCTTTACCTTTTCTCTGCTCTAATGGCTTTTTGTTACAATTGTGTATTCTGTAGAGAGTTTTAAGTGGCAGTGCTATTATGCAAGTTAGTAAGCATTTAAGAAGGATCACAAGTTAGATTCAAATCCATCAATACAGGATTTTTATTTTAAATTCAAGTTACAGATATTTTCTTTGACTTGTATGGATTTTGCAATTTGTAAACAAACAGAATATTTCATACTCATCTCAGTAATAGATAGTAAAACATGAATACTTTTAGCAAACCTGAGAGACTATATATATATATATATATATATATATATATATATATTTTTTTTCTCATGGGGGTGGTTTTTTTAATAGGTAATCAGAGGAGATGTCTGTTCCACAGAGAGGTATTAATGGAACATAAAATCTATTTTTCAGTGTCAGCAAGGGGTCACTATGCAGTACATTGGTATAGAGACATGTATTTGAAAAAGAAAAATGTGAAAGAGATTATTTCTGATTATAAAAGTTACCTGTGCCTGAGCTATTAGTGTCACCAAGATAGTTGTAAACTTGTGTTACTATGATTTTATATAATTATCCAGGGAATTAGAATAAATTTACAAATGAGAAAATTGAACAGAGGAAGCAAGCCTGGAATTGTGACAGCTGCTATTGTGTTGGTGCCGTCAATGAATAAGTGTCCCACAGACCTTCAACCCAAGCACCATGATCCTTTGAATTCAGGGACAGATTGACCAGTAAGCAAAGTACGCACAGGCTTACATTAAGCAAGGTATTCATAATGGGTTTACATTAAGTAAGGCACATACAGGCTTGCTTGTGTTTACTCACTAATCTGTAGTGTTTACTTACCAATTTGTAACACTACAGATTAGTAAGAGCAAGTAAGCACATGCGTACCTTGCTTATTGGGTAATCCGTCCCTGCTTGAATTGTACTAAGAGAAAACTGCTCTGGAGTCCTAGAGAATCTGGTTTTGAATCTCGGCTCTATCATTTACAGATTGTATTCACTTGAGTGAGTTACTTAACTTTTTCGAGGCTCAGTTACCTTGTCTATAAAATGTACATTAAAAATATGTGCCTTTAAAAGTTTTTGAAAGAATCAAATCAAGTAATGCTTGTAAAACCCATACCCCAGTTTTTGGCACATGATAGGCTCAACTGTTGGGGACCATCATTGTACAACTACTCCCAGGAAATAAACCCTCACAGTGAACTATAGCGCCCCCTAGCAAAAAAAAAAAGAGGCCTCCATCTCCCAAAATAGAAATTCTTGACTTTATTTACTTTATACTACTCAATCTAATAGTTTTTTACAGCTTATACTTGGCATGAGTAACTGAAGTATTAAAAATATTAAATTTGTCTTGGTGTCAAAATAAAAATAATAGTGATGACAATAACAAAATAATAGATCAGCATTTTCCTTTGGTTAACTTGGTTAACTTTAAGGGATGCTAGTGTGATATGACTTTAGTATATATCTGTCTGGTTTCAATCCAGAGAGAGAACTCATGGAGAAATTTGAACAAGGAAGTTTAATGTAAAGAATTAAATTACAACAAGGGATTGGAGTAACGAGAGATTGGCTAGTAAGAAGTAAAGGGAACTCTAAAGAACATAAGTAGAAAACCTCATTGCCGTTGAGTCAGTTCTGACTCATGGCGACCCCATGTGTGACAGAGTAGAACTGCTCCATAGGGTTTTCTTGGCGGTAACCTTTATGGAAGCAGATTGAAGGCCTTTCTTTTGTGGTGCCCCTGGGTGGGTTCAGCTGCCAACCTTTTGGTTACTAATCAACTACAAACCATTTGCACCACCCAAGGGCCTCTAAAGAACATAGCATGGCAGATGTAAGAAGCAGTCACCACCCTAGGGCTAGGGTAGAGTACCCAAGGAAGAAACCCCTGCCCCACCAGGCTGAGATCCAGACCTCATTGGAGAGGGCTTGTCTATGGCTCACTGTATGGCAGAGAAGTCACAGTGGTGCCACATTAGTGGAACTTACTGGAAATCCACTCTCTGGAACTTGCTGGAAATCTTTCCTCTAAGGTTCCGTGGAAAGCTGTTTGCAGGGATGTGTCTCATTGGATGCATTGCCCAAGTGGAGGTGCTGGGGAAAGCTGCTGGGTGCTACTGGCCCCCACACACTGCAGGCACTGGGAGAGCTGTCTGCACTGTAGCAGCTGGGCACTAGGGGTGCTGCTTGTGCTGCAGGAGTCTGCCAGAAGCAGGAAGCAAAACACTGTCCTCTGGCACGTTGTCACCATTGGACTTCATTGACAAAGCTTAACATCATATCAGTTGGCAAAGGAAACATATTTAAAGGGCCCAGAGATATTTTCACAGAAGAGGCAAAAAGAGTGGATTTGGGGCTGAGAGCCACTACCAGAGAAACACTTTTCAAGAAATATAGATGGATTTCATATGGTAGGATTTATGAAATGAGAATGGATAATGAAGTAAGTGGGAGTCCCTGGGTGGTATAAATGGTTAAGTGCTTAGCTACTAGCTGAAAGGTTGGTGGTTTGAACCCACTCAGAGGAGCTTCAGAAGAAAGGCCTGGTAATCTACTTCTGAAAAGTCACAGCCATGAAAACCCTATGGAGCAGTTCTACTCTGAAACACATGGGGCTGCCATGAGTCAGAATTGACTTTACCTCAACTGGTTTGGTTATTTGGTTTAATGACATAAATATGGGCTTGCTTGTGGTCAGTTAGAGAGAGTCTGCACTTCCTTATTTTTGTCTTTTTGTGCATTTGGTTTTCTTACAATGCACGTGGGATGTGAAGATTGAACTGAGAGGGACACTATAAGAAACAACTTTATGAAATTTGGATCTACTGACATAAAATATTGTTAAGGCTATTACTCAATATGCCACACAGGGTACTCAGCTGAGGACTCTGTGGAGCGTTGTCTCTCTGGTTGCCCTTTTGAGCAACAGGTCTTTGTTTCTGTTAAGACATGAAAAACACAGAGCAGTATGTGTCCCACTGTTAGTGAACAAAAGACACTAGGCATCATTCTGGATATTGTGCAACCGACCAGATTAGAAGGAATTTGAAAAGAAAAAATTAATCAAAGGTAGAGGTACAAAATGGAAACATAAATGAGACTAATACAAACAGTGATAATACAAATATACTCCCTGGTAGAACATACATTTGGCCCTAAGCTTTCTTACCGCAGCTTTATGAACTAATTGGTGTTTGATTGATAGATTGCAAAAGCACTGCAGTGATCAGTTATTAACTAAATTGAATCACCTGGGAAACCCTGCCTGTGTTGCTTGTTCAGGACTTTGTACAGGCATCATGTGACTGGACCAGGGCTTAGAACTGTTTCTCTGGAGAACCGCTGCTGAGAATTTGCATTTCTAACAAGTTCCCAGGCAATGCTAATGCTGCTGCTGCTTAAGGACCAATTCTGAGAACCACCAGCAGAGCAGTGGTTTTCAAAATTTATTATACATAAGAATCACCCGTGGATCTTGTTAAACTGTAGATTCTGAGTCTCGTTATATCTGGGGCAGAAATGCAAATTCTCAGCAGGGATTCGAACTGAAACGAATCTGGTTTGAAGGTCAGGACTGGACTTAGTAAAACAAACTCAAAAACAGAATCAGCTCTCTGAAGTCACTTAGTCCTCTTTTCTTTTTTTCATTTTTTAAAATTTTTGTCTATCTCATACTAGGCTACTTATTTTTTTTTTAAGTTGTTATTTAGGCATCTGAGAAATTAAATCTCATTGAACAAGTACTACCTGTAACACGATAAGAATTATCAACAAATGAGTGGGAAAAAAAAAGAAAAGAAATTATGAAAAGCTACCTTTCTGATTGTGTTCATTCAGTTTGTCTAAATCTGGGGAAGGAGTCATAAGAAATGTCTTACAGACATTGTGTGTATATTGAACTTGTACGTGTATCACTTAAAAATTTTCTCTGGGTGTTTTATAATTGTATCTCTTCCCTCCCCATTCAAGATATATCTAGTTTTTCATGGGCAGTTACTATGGATTCTTTGCTTAAAACAAACACCAAAAACTCCTTGATAAATTGGTCGGAGTAGGCTGTGCTCAGTATATAGACAGCAGGGAGAGCTGTCTGATTCAAAGGAAGATTAGTATGGTAGAACTGTATTCATATGAAAGAATCTCACAGACTAGTTAAGAAAAGGTGTGCTTTAGGCTACTGGCTACCTTTACTATCCTGAGTAGTTTAGATTTGTATGATTTGTCTCACTTCACAGTAACATTTGTGCTTCTGGTTTGATCTTTTTGATTATTTTTTGACAATTATTAGTTAAATTGATTCATCTTTTAAAACTTATAGCATAACCCAATAAATCTATTTGCTTCTCAGTGTCTTGTCTCACTTCTCCTTACTGGATGAGGTTGCCCCATTCTACTAATTTCTGCTTAGTAGAAAGGATGCTTGAGAGCAGTTGGAACCAGTGTCTGACAAATAAATGTAAATTCCTAATTATGCAGATTGAGCTCCCCAGAATAGTTTATCGTTATAAGCATTCCCAAAGCAGAGCTGAGGTTATGCCAGGAGATCTTACGCTGGCATTTATGGTCAACCTCACCAGGCACACATGTCCTCAGAGGCTGGGGTGAAGTTTTCTGGATGTGTATTCAAATACTTGTACTTAAATCAGGAGACTAATAAAGAAAATGTCAATTAATTTAAAAAGAGATTATCATTTCAAAAATCTGTTAAAACAAAAACATAAAAGTACAGCAGTGTTGTTCCTCTCAAGGAAGAAGGCTGAAAAGATGATTAGACATCACCAGAATACTGACATGCTACTGGGGAAAAGAAGGGGCACAGTAACTTCTAAAATTCATAGAAATAAAAATCAGCACAGAGACCTAGACAGTCATTAATACTGAGTGGCGAGATGACAATTAATGTTGATGAATAGCAACGTACATTTTGTACAGTTCCACATCGTTCCTTGGGGTTTTTCATAGAAGCAGATAGCAATGCATTCCGTATTCCCTTTTGTATTTAAAATGGCCAGTAATATTCATTTTGTTAACATATGCCTAAATCAATATGTGTACTTCAATAGGGCAGATTTAAGGGCACAGGTTAGCATAAATTAGGTGTTTGTTACTGCTGTTGCTGTTGTTAACAACCACTTCTTTCTCTTCATGAGGTCAGACCTAACTAAGAGAAATATAGGACCCAGAGATGGAGATCAGAGGACCAGGGTTATGACTTAACCAAGCCAGATGGGAGGATGTAGGTTGAAGTGTGTGACAGATGGGATGCTAATTCCTCCCCTCTGAACAGAACTCAATCCCTGCATTGCTTGCCTTCCTCTCTCAGGGGCAGAACTGGCCATAGTAAATTTCTCTGAGGAGGAATAGGGACTCCTCACCCTCCTGAAGCAGGCAGCTCCTCAAGAGATGCCAAGAAGCCTGAGGGTGGAGTGAGTAGGGCTGGGTCTCTCCTTCCTGCAATCTTATCAGAAGGAGATGGGCAGAGAGAGACTTCAGTGTTCCCACAAATGGAGGTATCCATGGAAACAGATGGCAATAGTGATGGACCCCACACTTAATTTCCATCCTGATGAACTCTAAAAAAAAAAAAAAAATTCTCTGTATACCAAAACCAAACCCATTGCCATCAAGTTGATTCCAACTCATAGTGACCCTGTATGGCTGATGGATTCGAACTGCTGACCTTTTGGTTAGCAGCGATAGCTCTTACCGACTGTGCCACCAGGGCTCCATTCTCTATATAGCCCTGAGGAATGATAATTTGTTTCTTATGGATCTCCACTGAGTTACTGTCTCACTTCTGAATGGGCTAATTCTTTGTCATTTCCTTGTAACTGACTGTTACGGATCAAATTGTGTCCCCCAAAAATGTGTGTCAACTTGGGTAGGCCATGATTCCCAGTATTGTGTAATTGTCCATCATTTTGTGGGGACCTCATACAACCAAGAAAGCAGCACCAGGAGAAGAGTGTGTCTTTTGGATCCCAGGTCTCTGTGCTGAGAAGCTCCTAGTCTAGGGGGAGACTGATGACAAGGACCTTCCTCCAGAGCCGACAGAGAGAAAGCCTTCCCCTGGAGCTGAAACCCTGAATTTGAACTTCTAGCCTCCTAGACAGTGAGAGAATAAATTTCTGTTTGTTGAAGCCATCCACCTGTGATATTTCTGTTACAGCAGCACTAAATAACTAAGACACTGACTTACTAGTGTCCAGGTTTAGTTTATTTTTACTTGATAAAATAAGATAAAATAATATACCAAATAAAATAAAATATGATAAAAGTAAGTTAAAATTCTTATTCATCCTTATCAGAGTTTCAAGACTGATATCTTGAATATGACAGGCTTGGTCTCTGTGTGTTCTTTCTGTGATGGAGATCAAAACTGCACAGATAGTTTATGGCACAGCAAGAGCCAGAGCCAGTTCTCCTATATTCCAGTCTGAGGCTTTCCCTCCTCAAAGCTTTGCCACCATAAGACTTTAGAATAGTCAATCAACAGGCCATCGAGCAGAGAGGTTGGGAGCAAAGACTGTGGAGGCAGATGGTTTTGAGTTTGAACCTCAGCTCTGCTCTAGTACACAAGCTCTGTGATTTTTCCAGAGTTTCCTCACCTTTCTCAGCCTCAGACGTTTCCTGTGCATAAGGCAGGCCATCATACCTCTCTTGCAGTGTTTAAATGAGGCAATGTGTTTAAAACACACTCTACAATGTTAGCACTCAATAAGTGCAAACATGAGCCATCATTAAACTGAACATATCCATAGTATGGATGAAAAATAGAGCTTGAGTTTGCACAAGCTGTAAATGGAAAAAGAATGATTGTATAAATCTTCTGGAGGGATACCTTGGTTGCAGAGTTGCTTCCCAGAATAGGTCTATGATCCAAAGTGATCCATATAAAAAACCAGTTGCTTTTGAGTCCATTCTGATGTGTGGTGCCCCCATGTGAGTCAGAGTAGAACTGTGCTCCTTAGAGTTGTCAATAGCTGATTTTTCAGAAGTAGATCACCAGGACTTTCTTCCAAGGATGAACTCAAAACTCCAACCTTTCCATTAGTAGCTGAGCACTTAAGCATTTGCACCATCCACGGACTCTTAGTTTATTATACTTGAGACTGATTTCTGGCTGCTCCTTGTGTGGCTGCCGACTCCTGTGGCTTTTTTCCTTGAATCTTGTCTGACATAGTTTAAGGGGATCAATTTCTCCTCTTCCACACAGAAAGTGACATGCTAGCAAGCTCCAAATCTGGCATTAGTAACTGAGATTCTTTTGATTCTTTAATAATTCCAAGTTGTATCTTTTTTCTTCTAAAAATTTATTTGACAAACACTAAGTAGTACTTTCTATGTGCCAGACACTGTTGTAAGCACTTTGCAAATACTAACTCATTTTATTCTCGTAAAAACCCTAGCAGTAGATTATACATTCAATCCAATTTTATATAAAATGGAAATCAAGTAGAGAGAGGCTAAGTGACTAACCCAAAATTACATAGCTAGTCCTTGGTAGAATCAGAATTCTAAGCCAGAGAGTCTGGTTCTAGCCTCTGTGCCTTCAACAGCTTCGCTAAGCTGCCTCGTGGCTGCCCTTGGTAAATCATCTTTGAGTCTTATCCTGCCAAGGAAGAGAATTCTAGGCATAATTAGATGAGGAGTCAAGAGTTTAATAATATAAGTTTTAGTCAAAACAGCCTGGTACTGGTGCAACAACAGACACATTGATGAATGGAACAGAACTGAGAACCCAAATGTAAGTCCATCCAGCTATGGTCGCCTGATCTTCGACAAAGGCCCAAAGTCTATTAAATGGAGAAAAGGCAGTCTTTTTAACAAATAGTGCTGGCAAAGCTGGAAGCCCATCTGTAAAAAAATGAAACAGGACCCATACCTCACACCATACACAAAAACTGAGTCAAAATGGAACAAAGACCTAAATATAAATCCAAAAACTATAAAGATCATGGAAGAAAAAATAGGGTCAATGCTAGGGGCCCTAATATACAGCATAAATAGGATAAAAACCATAACTAACAATACACAAATACCAGAAGATGAGCTAAATAACTGGTATCTTCTAAAAATTAAACACTTATGCTCATCGAAAGACTTCACCAAAAGAGTAAAAAGAGAACCTACATACTAGGAAAAAAATTTTGGCTATGACATATCTGACAAAGGTCTAATCTCTAAAATCTATAGGAAAATCCAACACCTCTGCAACAAAAAGATAAATAATCCAAGTAAAAAATGGAAAAAGGATGTGAACAGATACGTCATCAAAGAAGACATTCAGGTGGCTAACAGACACATGAGGAAGCGTGTGTGATTACTAGCCATTGTTGTTAGGTGCCGTCTAGTCGGTTCTGACTCATAGCTACCCTATGTACAACAGAATGAAACACTGCCTGGTCCCGCGTCATCCTCATGATCATTGTTATGCTTGAGCCCATTGTAGCAGCCACTGTGTCAATCCATCTTGTTGAAAGTCTTCCTGTTTTTCACTGACCCTCCACTGTACCAAACATGATGTCCTTCTCCAGGGACTATCCCTCCTGATAACATGTCCAAAGTATGTGAGATGAAGTCTAACCATCCTAGCTTCTAAGAAACATTCTAGCTGTACTTCTTCCAAGACAGATTTGTTCGTTCTTTTGGTAGTCCATGGTATATTCAGTATTCAAAGTATATTCAGTATTCATAATTCAAAGGCATCAATTCTTTGGTCTTCCTTATTCATTGTCCAGCTTTCACATGCATATGAGGCAATTGAAAACACCATGGCTTGGGTCAGGCACACCTTAGTCTTTAATGTGACAACTATGCTTTTTAACACTCCAAAGAGGTCTTTTGCAGCAGATTTGCCCAGTGCAATGCATCATTTCATTTCCTGACTGCTGCTTCCATGGGTGTTGATTGTTGATCCAAGTAAAATGAAATCTTTGACAACTTTAACCTTTTCTCTGTGTATCATGATGTTGTTTATTTGTCCATTAGTGAGGATTTTTGTTTTCTTTATGTTGAGATACAATCCATACTGAAGGCTGTAGTCTTTGATCTTCATCAGTAAGTGCTTCAAGTCCTCTTCACTTTCAGCAAGCAAGGTTGTGTCATCTGCAT
>NW_004443954.1:23115401-23145701 GCF_000243295.1 Trichechus manatus latirostris | reverse complement strand
TTGGCTATGTGTATTTTCACCAAAAACAAAAAAAGGTTGAGAAGTTAGAGGGTTGATATGTTGTGGGGTTGTTAACCAATGTCATAAAACAACATGTGTAGTTCTGTTTCATGAGAAACTATTTGTTCTGTAAGCCTCACCTGAAGTACAATAAAAAAATAAATAAATTAATTAAAAAGCTAGAAATAGAAATAGCATAAGATCCATCAATCCCACTCCTAGAAATATATCCTAGAGAAATAAGAGCCATCACACGAACAGACCTATGCACACCCATGTTCATTACAGCATTATTCACAATAGCAAAAAGATGGAAACAACCTTAGTGCCCATCAACAGATGAATGGATAGCAAACTATGGGACATACACACAATGGAATACTATGCAATAAAGAAGAATGATGAATCTGGAAGACATCTCACAACATGGATGAATCTGGAGGGCTTTATGCTTAGTAAAATAAGTCAATCAAAAAAGGACAAATACTGTATGAGACCACTATTATAAAAACTCAAGAAAAGTTTTCCACAAGAAAGAAACAATCTTTGATGATTATGAGGGAGCGGAGTGGTGAGGAGGAAAAAACATTGACTAGACAATAGTTAAGTGGTAACTTTGGTGAAGGGTAAGACAGTACACAATACAGAGAAAGTCAGCACAGCTTGACCAAGGCAAAGTCATAGAAGCTTCATAGACACATCCAAACTCCCTGAGGGACTGAGTTACTGGGTTGAAGTCTGGGTATCATGTTGTCGGGGGGACACTTAGCTCAATTGGCATAACATAATTTATAAAGAAAATGTTCTACATCTGACTATGGTGAGTAGCGTCTGGGATCTTAAAAGCTTGGGAGAAGCCACCTAAGATACTTTACTGGCCTCACCCTGTCTGAAGTCAAGGGAGAATGAAGAAAACTAAAGACAAAAGGGAAAGATTCATCCAAAGGACTAATGGACCACAACACAACAGCCTCCACCAGACTGAGTCCAGCACAACTAGATGGTGTCTGGCTGCCACCACTGACTACTCTGACAGGGATCACAACAGAGGGTTGCCGACATAGCTGAAGAAAAATGTAGAACAAAATTTTAACTCAGAAAAAAAGAAAGACCAGATTTACTAATCTGACAGAGACTGGAGAAACCCCAAGAGTATGGCCCCCAGACACCCTTTTAGCTCTGTACTGAAGTCACTCCTGAGGTTTACCCTTCAACTAAAGATTAGACAAGCCTATAAAACAGACAATAATACACGTAGTTCAACCATGTATATAAGACTAAACAGGCACACAAGCCCAGGGGCAAGGACGAAAAGGCAGGAGGGGACAGGAGAGCTGGACAAATGGAAATAGGGACCCCAAGGTCCAGAAGGGGAGAGTGTTGACATGTTGGAGGGTTGGCAACAAATGTCACAAGACAATATGTGTATTAATTGTTGAATGAGGAACTAATTTGCTCTGTAAACTTTCACCTAAAGCACAATTAAAAAAAAAAAAAAACGGAAGAATATAAGTTTTAAAAAGTTCAACAAAGAAAAGTGGTCCAGGAAGAGGGCAGATGGTAGAGGGCAGTTTTGTTTGTTTGTTGATTTGATAGCACAGAGGCGATGGGAGAGTTCTGAGCACAGAGAATGTGGGGTTAGCCAGCAACTGGAGCAGGAAAGAGAGCTGAAGTGGCAGAGCAAAGAGAGAAAGTGGGCTAGGCTTGTGGGATAAGCATACAGTTCACCATTACTGCCAAGAGCAAAGTGCAGGGAAAACCATTGGTAATGAGAACCATGGGGACAATGGAGGAACGAACAGTTGTGAGGGTACTGCAGACAGAGGTGATCTGATGCCATCTCTTCTTGTCTGGAATCATCTATCCCATTTCTCCTAAGGTTTTTGGCTTTCTAAATTTTGGGAGCCTTGGAGTTATACTGTTGGGGGCAGTTGAAACACACTAAAAATGACATGTCACCATCAGAATTATGAATGACCGCAATGAAGATGAAAACTGGCAAGTGTCTAGAGCCTGAAGCAGCCACTCTGTAAACATAGAGAGTTTATCACCGAGCCCAGGAGTAAAAGGACAAGTGCTTACATAGTGGAGAACCACATAAGCAAGGCCAAGTATCTCAAGTGCACAGTTCTAAATATTAGTATTGCAAAGACAAAACTGAAACAAGCTGAGAGGGAGCATGGGTTTGTGGTACCTTTGCTTAGTATCTGTGGGACCTTGAGCAAATTAATAAACTCTCCCTCATCAGAACAATGCAGAAAATACCCAAGCGGTATTGGTTAGAGATGGCGTTTGTTAAGTGCCTACACCTGTAACATAGTAGATACTTAAATATTTGCTGAATGACTAGTAGGAACTTGAAAATGTTAGTTCTCCTTAGGGAAAAAAAAGACACAAAAGTCCCTGTTTATATTGAGAATTTATAACAGTGCGAGAAAGTAGAGAATGGTATAACAACATCCATATTCCCACCACCCAGATTAGATAGTCATTACAAATTTGTCATAGGTGCTTCATTTTCTGACTAAAGAAAATAAGGAAATTATTGTACCTTTCAATATTATGTTTGGATCAGGGAAATTTATAAGAAATGTGGAGTTTTGTCCTCTGGCCAGATAGTATAAGCTATCAGAGGGAGAAAACATAGCTACTCAGCCTTCATTTGGCTTTCATTGTTTTGTGGCAAGTAGGAGAATATTTCAGAGTGGAACAAACATTGGCAAAAACAATCTGAAATTTGGTACAGAAAGGGTAAGGAAATGAATCAGGTACTGAACAGCCCAGCTCCTTGTCCAGAAGAATTTCATCTGAGGGATGCGCTTTGTGAACCACTGTCTCTGATATTTGAGGAACCGTGAAGAACACAACAGCTCCAGAGAAGTGAAAAAAGGCAGATGTCCTGAGTTTCAAAGGAAAACCATCTGTAAACTAATGATTACAGAGCTTAACCCAGGCAACTTTAGGGGCCAATTCTCAAATGAACCTAGGTTATGAGAACCTAGAAGAGGAAGAGGTAATTGCTGGGAGTCAGCACAAGTTTACTCAGGAGAAACCTTTCCAGAGTGACTTTACTTTTGGATTTAACTGTGGACTGGTACACCAGGGAAATTTTATAGCTACATTTAAATGAGGACTCAACAAGTCCCTTTTTTTTATATTTATGGACAAAATGATAAATATAGGTAGGGTGATGATACAGTGAGGTAGACTTATGAGTAGGTAGCTGAAAAATATTAGTATGGAAAGCTAAGTAATGGTTGATGACAGCATAGACGGCAGATGCTCCTGGTATGCCTTTCCTCAGTGGTAGTAACATTTCATGATGAAATAGTCCCTGTAGAGACAATTTAAAGGTTATTTATATGCTCTTAACATTAACATTGAGACATTTCTCAACAATTCCATGTTTCTTTTTGGAGGACTCGTTGATTTAATTTAACAAAAGTTATTCAGTAAATGCTAAAGGTCACTACATGAAAGGAAAATGACCAACCTTGATATTCAGTAAAGAAGCCTTTATTACAGCTATTACACACTTAGAATTATCTTAAAAATAAGAATAAAACTCTTTTAGCTTTTTCTTCCTTCCTCCTGCTATGGATGCTGTTAGGTTAGCATATGTTTATAAGGCAACAAGTCCAAGGACAAAGGCCCACGTGCTGAGGGTCACAAAACGGTGAAGAGCACTTGAGTCTTTAGAGGTATTATTGATATGCTGGACAAACCCTGGGGCTTTCTGCTTCTGAGTTCATACTAAATCAGTGTTACATATACTGACACCACCCATCTGTCAGCATGTCATACTATGGTGACTTACGTGTTGCTGTGTTGCTGGAAGCTATGCCACCAGTATTTCAAATACTATCAGGGTCACCCATGATGGACAGGTTTCAGTGGAGCTTCCAAACTAAGACAGAATAGGAAGAAAGGGCTGATGAGCTGCTTCCAAAAATTAGCCAATGAACAGCCTGTGGATCACAATAGGATATTGTCCAGTATAGTGCTGGAATATGAGCTCCCTAGGTTTGAAGGCACTCAAAATATACAGTGGCTGCAATGTGGACTTGAGCACACCAAAGATCATAAAGATGGCATAGGACCAGGTAACGTTTCATTCTCTTGTACATGGGGTCTCTGTGAGTCAGAGCCAACTTGATGGCAAAAAACAACAAATGTAGTGATGTTTTAAACCACTACTGTGTGGACTTTCCATGACTAGCCACTGAACAGATCCTATCTGACACAGAGCACCCCTAATTTTTGGTAGACACCAGATAAATTTCTTCCAGCAATTCTGGTACAAGTTAGTGTTAAAAACCTGCAAGTTCTGAGTCCCCTCAGAAGTTAATGCAGCCTGCAGGAGTTCTACCAAGGAAAAAAAGTGGCTTGACCATTAAGAGATTGTCTTTGTTTGTTGGCTTATTGTACTTGCTTGCACATGACATGGAAATTAAATTAATTTGGAAGCCTCATTTTGAATGAATGATTTAGAGATAATATTTAAACATAAACATCTATCAAAAGATGCGTGTGTACTGAAAGAGGAAAATTAAAAAAGATGGGATATGACATGCTCTTTTAAAGACATTTTTTGCATGTATTCTCCGTGCCAGTTGATTTATTAGGGCTTTTCAACTGTGGACTTATCATCTTGCCATCTTTCCCAGGAATAAAAGCAATTTGAAGGTGGTTCTGGCTGAAGGCACATTATGATGGTGGAAAATCAAACAGAACACTGACTTTCATTTAAGATTGTCAGTTTGATGAATAGAAGGGTATTGACTTAAAACAGACAGCACCTGATAAAAATGATCTATTTCCAGCAGGTGAAAAGCATGTGGAATGATGTTTAATTAAAGCATATTTGCTTACTTTTTTTCAGAAATGATACATTTCATTACTTTTGAACGTACAGGAATAAAACAAACTCAGAATCTTCCAGGCCAAATCTTCTTTAAATAATGTCCATTTTGATTAACTTTGAAAACATATACTTATTTCTTCCTTTTTTCCTTCGTAGGAATTTTAATTCTTTGCAGAAAATTTTTTGCTTAATTTGTTTTTCAAAAAGAATATGTCTTTTTTTGTTAATAAAATTCTAATTTGGAATAAAAAACCTAACTTTGTGTGATTAATCTTGTACTTTGTGATTTTTTTTAATACCAAGCTTATACAGGCCCTGAGGTTCATTTATTCAATATCATTTATTCATCACATATTTACAGACTGCCTTCTCTATGCCATATCACAGAGGAGAAAGACAGAAATAAAATAATCACACAAATTGAGACTTTCCCTGCTTGGTTCAAACAGTTAATGTGCTTGGCTACTAACCAAAATGTTAGCAGTTCGAGTCCACCCAGAGGCACCTCAGAAGAAAGGCCCAGCAACCTACTTTCGAAAAATCAGCCACTGAAACCCTTATGGAACACAGTTCTACTCTGACACACATGGGATCTCTTTGAGTCAGAGTTGACTCACTGGCAATTTTTTTTTTTTTTAATTTAAAGTATTTTGAAGGAACAGTCTGCAGTTTCTGGTCTGGTTTGGGTGTCAAGGAAAGCGTCTCTGAGTCAGTAGGCTTCAGCTGAAACCTGAAAGACAGACAAAATATATGTACCAGTATTATTGTTATCAAATGATTGATTCCCTTGGTAATTAGGTTTTGAGTGTATATGTTGCATTTAGGTGACTTTCCTCTGGTAGAGAACTACTCTGAGCCCCAAAGTGAAAGGAGAAACAGAGACAGTCACAGTGAGGCTGAATGATAATGATCTAAAGTATTCCAGGAAGAGAGCATCACTGAGCTCAGCCCAGAAGAATCAGAGAAGAGAAAAAAGAGCCCCCAAAGCAGGGCTTAGGCAGAAACATAACTAGCTCGTTTCTGTAGTTATTGTATTCAAGAAAATAAAAACCAAATTTTTTAATCTGAAGTGTCCTATAGGGTCGCTATGAGTCAGAATCGACTCCATGGAAAGCGGTTTAATCATTTATAGATATATAGAAACCTGTCGCTGTCGAGTCAATTCTGACTTATAGAGACCCTACAGGACAGAGTGGATCTGCCCTATAGGGTTTCCAAGGAGCAGCTAGTGGATTCAAACTGCCGACCTCTCGGTTAGCAGCCTAGCTCTTAACCACTGCATCACCAGAATATCCGTAGACTTTTAGATTACCACTGGACTGTGTGATTCTTCAAGAACGATGAGCCTCGGAGCACAAGGCCAGGGCAATAGTAGATGCTCAATAAATCTATGTAGAAAGATTGAGTTTTAATACTGCTTTGGGATCAAATTTTTCAGTTGCTCTGGGACTTTGATTAAGAGTCTGTGCTGTGGAGCCATCTGAATTTCTGGTAACCAATTGCCGTCAAGTCGATTCCAACTCATAGCAACTCATAACAACACCACGTAAATCACCAATGGCTGATTTTTTGAAAGTTGTTTGCCAGAACTTTCCTCGAAGGCACCTCTGGATGAACTCAAACTGCCAACCTTTTTCTTAGCAGCCAAGTGTGTTAACCCTTTGCACCTTTTAGGGACTCCATCAGAATAGGTAAGATGTCCTATTCACAAAGCGCTAGATCTAGAGAGGGTGGCGTTGTAAGGCAAGGCAAGTGTACTAAACTCCAAAATTTTCATCGGATATCATATTTGTGGATTTTCATAGTTCTTAGTTTCTATTAGGATGAGAGAATTTTTGAAAACATGATTCAAGTTTAAGTTATGAACTCTAAAGTCTTGCTGATATGAGAGCAAAACATTTAGACTGCTAATCTTCACTATCTCTAAATATATTTGTTTAGCCATTCCCTTCCTGTCTCTCTTTCCTCCTTTCCCCCCTTTCTTCCTTTGCCCCTCCCCACTCCACAAATTTTATTGATTTCAGATGTCATCAAGTGAAAATGCATACTCTGTTTAAAATGAAGATAAAGAGATTACTGAGACCAAAGGCAGCTCTAGCTGGGGACATGTTGAAACTCACAAATTCAAAACCAGTGCTCTGAAAAGCTGCAATTACATGAGCATAGTTATAGGGTTGAATCAGGAATTTATTGGCAGGCAAGCAATCAGTATAGTGGAAGGTGGGATATCTCGAAGTGGGACTTTGGTTGGGATCGGTTAAAAGAGTATATGTAGGTTAGTGGTATTGGGTATGTTCACATAGTTGCGGAGGTAAGTGCTTGCAAGGGTCACAAGATGATTGATTGGGGGCCAGGATCTGTTGTTTCTGCCCAGCCAGAGGCCCAATGTCATATGCGTATGAATGAGAAGAAATCAGTCTGCCGGTTCCACACAGCAGAGGACCAAGCCCATATGGTCTGAATGGGAAGAAGTTAGTCTGCTGGTTACACCAGCCAGAGGCCCATGGCCATTTGCATATGAAGAAACCAAGGTAACATTCTAAGGAACACAGAAGCAGAAGTCACAAAATGGAGGTGGACCTACACCTGAGCCAGCCACCTTAGGTATACCAGGCATCTCAGTTTTGAAATCCTTGCACATTCCCTCTTTCTCATCAAGAATTTCAAGAGAAATTCTTTAATTATTTCGTTGACCACTAATAAAAAGATTACCTTCTTCTGCATGGGCTTCAGGTGGTTGTTTTGGATGGCTGCTTGGTTAACAAGCTTTTAAGACTCCAGACACTATGGATATCAAAAATAGCTGAGTACCAGGCGATAACTTTATGCTATAATTTTAGCCTCTCCACATAAAAATACATACCAAGGGGGTGCACATTGTTCCTGTTACAGTTTGAGAACTGGGGAAAGGGATAGTCCAGTTTGCTTCTTCAAGCCATTTTTTAGTAAGAGAGCTAGTACAAATGGACAATCCACCTAACTCTGAGTTCTCCTCTAAACAGGACCAAATTGGGGCATCTGGATCTTGTAATTACAAAAGTCTTCTAAGGCTGTGTAATATTGGCCATTGTCAACAAGAGGAAAAGGGCATCTGTCACTATAAATAACTTCAGGATTTATCCAAAGACAGGAAAGGAAAAAACAGGTTACCAAGGGATAAGCAGGGAACTTAGATGGATGCCATAGTCTAACATTGATAGCTCTTTTAAAAATAGCACTAGCATTTACCATGGCACTGGATATAAAACTACAATTAAGTACCGGCAAAGCCAGTGGGTCAGAGTTGTCATATCCAGTTTTTGATATTTGATGACAAATCCAGCAATCATTCATATTACCGGCACTAGCTACTGACTGAGCTAGCTTGACAAAGGCATTTTTGTGTCAGGTGTTAGCTGGAGTAGTGAAGAGCCTCACAGTGGAAAAACATAAATCAAAAAAATATATAATAAGGAAAAGGTAATAAAAATGATGGTTATGATAAAAAAAAAAAGGGTTTCATCTGCTACCTTTTGAGAATAAGGTCTCAAAACAGGGAATGACACCACAGATAATCTGATAAGCAAAAGAATAGCAACTAAGAAAGAGATGAGGATTAGGGCAACAACAAGTGTTTAAAAACACAGACCAATAACAACTCTAATAATATAGCAGCTAAAAGGCTAAAATGGCAATAAGTATTTCTCTTATTTGCATGGAAAAAGGAGAGTATGAAAACGGGATAATACTAACAGTGTATAATACAGCAACTAGCATAAGGATAGCAATGAGTATGAAACAGATAACAAATATATCAGTAGTCGGTATGGAAAATTCTTACCAGTCAATAAACCCATGTTGGCAACAAAAAGCAGCCTCAAAAACAATAAGGATTGAACGAAGTTCAATGACCTCAGGGGCTTGCATTCAACAGAATGAGTGAGAGGTCTTGTTCTGCAGTCTTGGGAAAGCTGTCCACTTTGGGCACAGTCATCGTCTTCTGGCCACCACGGCATTTGAAGTTCAGTTTAAGTACCTCAGTTGATTGAATTGTCGAGACAGGAGTTCCTGTCTTCTTCAGTTGGGATTGATGAACCCACTCTTGTTGTTAGGTGCCATCAAGTCTGTTCCAACTCATAGCAACCCTATGTACAAGAGAGCAAAACACTGCCCAGTCCTGCACCATCTCCATAATCATTTCTATGTTTCAGCCCATTGTTGCAGCCACTGTGTCAGTCTAACTCATTGAGGGTCTTCCTCTTTTTCTCTCACCCTCTACTTTGCCAAGGATGGTGTCCTTCTCCAGGTAGTAGTCTGTACTGATAACATATCCAGAGTATGTGAACCATAGTCTCACCATCTGCGTTTCTAAGGAGCATTATAGCTGTACTTCTTCCAAGACAGATTTGTTTGTTCTTCTGGTAGTCCCTAGTATATTCAATATTATTTGCTAACACCATGATTTAAAGCAATCAATTTTTCTTCGATCTTCTTTATTCATTGTTCAGCTTCTGCATGCATATAAGGCAACTGAAAATACCATGGATTGGATCAGGCGCACTTTAGTCATCAAAGTGACATCTTTGCTTTTGAACACTTTAAAGAGGTCTTTTGCAGCAGATTTGTCCAATGCAATGCAACTTTTGATTCCTTGACTGCTGCTTCCATGGGTGTTGATTGTGGATCCAAGTAAAATAAAATCCTTGACAGCTTCAACCTTTTCTCTGTGTATCATGATGTTGTTTATTGGTCTATTAGTGAGGATTTTTGTTTTCTTTATGCTGAGGTGTAATCCATACTGAAGGCTGTAGTCTTTGTTCTTCATCACTAAGTGCTTCAAGTCCTCTTCAATTTCAGCAAGCAAGGTTGTGTCATCTGCATATCACAGGTTGTTAATGAGTCTTTCTCCAGTCTTGATGTCCCATTCTTCTTCATATAGCCCAGCTTCTCAGACTATTTACTCAGCATAGAGGTTGAATAAGTATGATAAAAAGATATAGCCCTGATGCACACTTTTCCTGACTTTAAACCATGCAGTTTTCCCTTGTTCTGTCTGAATAACTGCCTCTTGATCTGTGTACAGGTTCCTCATGAGCACGATTAAGTGTTCTGGAATTCCCATTCTTCCCAATGTTATCCATAATTTGTTATGATCTACATAGTCAAATGCCTTTGCATAGTTAATAAAACATAGGTAAACATCTTTCTGGTATTCTCTACTTTCAGCTAAGATCCATCTGACACAAGCAATGATATGCCTCTTTCCACATCTCTCTTATGAATCTGTCTTTAATTTCTGACAGTTTCCTGTTGCAACCATTCTTTAATTATCTTTAGCAAAATTTTACTTGGATGTAATATTAATGATATTGTTCAGTAATTTCCACATTCTGTTGGATCACCTGTCTTTGGAAGGGCACAAACATGGATCTCTTCCAGTCGCTTGGCCAGGTAGCTGTCTTCCAAATTTCTTGGCATAGACAAATGAGTGCTTCTAGCATTGCATCTGTTCATTAAAACATCTCAATTAGTATTCCGTCAATTCCTGGAGCCTTATTTTTTGCCATGCCTTCAGTGCAGCTTGGATTTCTTCCTTCAGTATCATTGGTTATTGATCATATGCTACCTCTAGAAATTGTTGAACATCGACCAATTCTTTTTAGTACAGTGACTCTGTGTATTCCTTCCATCTTTTTTTGATGCTTCTTGTGTCATTCAATATTTTGCCCATAGAATCTTTCAATATTGCACCTGGAGGCTTGAAATTTTTCTTCTGCTCTTTTAGCTTGAGAAATGCTAAGTGCGTTCTTCCCTTTTGGTTTTCTAACTCCAGGTCTTTGCACATTTCATTGTAATACTTTACTCTGTCTTCTCAAGCTGCCGAATTCTTCACTGCCTGTAATTTTGTGCTCAAGAATGAGTGAGAAGTATCAGGTAAGATCCTTTCCATTGAGGTTGAAGAAAATCTTTTAATTGGTGTCTATTCCAATAAACATAGTCTCTAGGCTGAACACTGGGTAGTGTGGACACTTCTTGTTTCTGATTCTCAAAAGTATCTTTAACTTGTGAAGAGTATTCTTTTGAACACTGAAATAATGCCTTGCAATATTGGAACAAGTTGGATTGAGTTAAATTTGATTCAGGTCAGGTTACCCAATAAAGGAGGGCCATAGGCTGCAGAGTAATAATCTGTGAGCAGTTAATTTGTGGGATCCAATGGATTAGTTCTCAAGTTTGGAAAGTTTAGCCAATTTAGTTTTTAGTATACCGTTAGTTCTTTCAACTAGGCCCTAGAATTGAGGATGATAAGGACAGTGAAATCTCTGGAAGATAGGAAAAAATTTTGCAATTTTTAAATTATTTGTCCAGTGAAATACATACCCCAGTTGCTACAAAGGACCCTGGAGACTCCCCAAGTTGGCATGATATTTTCGAGAAGCTTCTTGACCACAAAGGTGGCAGTAGTTTGATGTCTGGGAAAATTTCTATTCAGTGAGAAAACTTACAAATCATCACCAATACAAATTTATAACCATTTGATAGTGGGATCTGAATAAAATCAATTTTCCATTCAAACATAGGTCCTGAAGGCAGGGGGTACCTTCAGGGAGGAGGTTCATAGGGTTTATCTGGATTAAACTTGGCACAGATAGGGCAATGGGATGCCACATAATCAGCAGCCTCATAAAAATGCCCCCACCAATACTTTTTTAAGATTTTGATCATTTTGTGTATTCCCAATGTGTGTTTGCATGCAATGCTTCTAGCATGGGGATTTGTAAAGATTTAGGGGAGAGCTAAGTTCTCGTTGGCACCTACCCATATTCTGGATGTGGAACACTGACAGCAGCCTGATCTTTTCCATTTCTCTATTTCTTCATATGAGGCTGATTTCCAATGCTCAAGTAAATCCTGGGGAGCAACTCCTTTGGAAAAAGAAAAATTCTCTATAAGCATATTAAAAGCTTACTTATCATCTAAAACTGTGCTCCAATGCATAGAGCCAAACATTATGGGGGCTAATATAGTAGAAGGACAATTGCAACTATGAAAAAGGACATGGTCCACTGCAGTGGAAAAACCTCCCCACCAGTAATTTTCCAGAGCCTGGATTAGGTCAGCTGCTTTAATCCTTATGTTATCATGTAAAAACTCTGAACCATAGGGATATACAGGCACCCAGGTAAAACAGATTTGTTATTAGGCCCAGCCCACAATCCAGTGGTTGGGTCTTGATGACATCCAGCCTGCTCCTATTTTCTAATTTCTTCTTTTGGAGTTAACTGTTGGTGTTTAAAAAGTAACTTTGAAATTTCATGAAGATTGAATCTGGGTAGGCATTTTCCAAAGTTCTGTAATATAGATGTCATAAGTCTTCTACAAGAATTTATTCCCTCCTTTGCATCATGATTGTGAATAAAGCCATTGTGATCATGAATGAGGGTATTATTATTATTAGAGGGCTGCCAGGAAGCAGCCTGCTTAGCTGCTGTATCAGCTAAGTCATTCTATTTAATTTCCTCTGTCTGAGGAAATCCTTTGGCTTGGTGGACCTGGATTTTAATCTCAGAGGGGAGCAAAAGGGCTTTTAAGGTGTCTGCTACTAAGGGGTCATTTTTAATGTGGGTCCCAGAAGAGATTAAGAACCCTCTCCATTTACGTAAATACTAAAATCACAGACAACCCTGATTGCATACCTCAAGTCCGTGTAAACAGTTACTGACTTTCCAGAAGCCAATTTACAAGCCTTTGTGAGCACGATCATTTCAGCTTGTTAAGCTGAAATGACTTCAGGACTTCAGTGGATATGGTCACAGCATAAGCTCGCTGGTAATTAGAGCTAGTAGGTTCAGGTTTTAAATAAGATCCATCAACAAATAAAACCAAGTCAGAATTTGGAAGTAGGCTTTCTTGTAAATCTTGTCTGTAGGATCACAGTTGTTCAGTAAGACCAAAACAGTAATGGATAGAGTAATCATCTTCATTAAGTGTGGATAATAAAGTAGCTGGTTTAATGAAGTTACAGTAGGCTACCAAATATTAGAAGCAGCTAAAAGAAGAACTTCATAGGAAGTTAACTTATTATCTGATAAATGCTGGATCAAAGTTGAAAATGGCTGACACTGCGTGGGGAACATAGACATCTAAAATTCTCCCAAAACCACATCTGCCATACTTTCAACCAGTTTAGCAGTCGTGGTAACTGCCCTGAGGCAAGGAGGGTAACCTCTAGGTACAGGATCTAATTGAATACTGTAATACCCAATGGGTTTTTGTTGTCCTCGACGTTTTTGAGTGAAGACTCCTAATGCATTGCTGGGCACTTCATATGCAAACAGTGAGAAGTATAGATTATAATTAGGAAATAATAAGGCAGGAGTATTAATTAAAGATTCTTTTAGTTGTTGGATGGTCTTCTTACCATCCTCTGACAATTGGAAAGGATTGTCTTTAGAGGTTTTTACATGTTTAAAATAGTGACTGCTCCAATAAAGAAAAATTTGGTATCCAGGCTTGGCAGTATCTGCAGAGCCCAAGAAACCCCCTCAATTGTTTTTTTTGGTATAAGGAATATAGTAAGCTAAGATATCTTCCTTCCTCTAAGGGTCTATAGTAATTCCTTTTGCAGAAATGATGTGGCCTAAATATTTAACTAAAGGTTGGACCAATTGCAATTTTTCTTTGGATGCTTTGTGCCCTCCAGTGGGCAAATGTTGTAATAGGAGGATACTGTTCTCTAAGCAGTCAGCCTGGGAGTTAGAACAGACCAACAGCTCATCCACATGTTGTAACAAAGTAAATCCCTTAATGAACTGTACAGGCTGCTAGTCAGTGTGCAAAATTTGGAGAAAAATAGATTGGGGATTTGGTGAAGCCCTGGGACATCACAGTCCAAGTATATTGTTGGTCCTTCCAAGTAAATGCAAGCAAATGATGGCTATCTGAGTGTTGTTGTTAGGTGCCATTGAGTTGGTTTCAACTCATAGCAACCCTATGTACAACAGAATGAAACACTTCCCAGTCCTACACCATCCTTACAATCGTTGCTATGTTTGAGCCCATTGCCTGGGTGTATAGGAACGCTAAAGAATGCACTGCAGTGTGCATAAAGTGAGTGACAACCACCATAAAGTGAGTGACATCAGGGTGAATGCTGGAAAGAAGCAAATGGGGATTAAGAATTAATGGAAATATAGGAATCACAATGCGATTCATACAATGTAAATCTTGGACAAATCTTCACCACGATTATTTGTTGTTGTTTTTTTTTTAACTGGGAGAACAGGGGTGTTACAAGGACTAGTACATGGGATGACTAAACCTTTAGCAAAGAAATCTTGAATTGTAGGAGACATTCCCTGTTTATCTTCCAGTCTCAAAGGATATTGGGAGATTTTTGGTAAATGTTTAGAGGTATCAATCTGAATTTGGATTGGGTCTGCTAACAGCGTGGCCAACATCAGTAGATGCAGTAGCCCACAAGGCTTTAGGAATTGTGGATAAAAAACCTGAGGAGGAGGAGGTGGGAACTTAGGGTTTACCTTCTCCAGCTACAAATGGAGTGTCTGTAAATGATAAAAAGCTTCTTCCTTTTTTGGGGCTGCTCTTGTTCTGGAATCATTGTGTAATTTAGTTTCAGGAAAATCTAACAATATTTCCCCTTGCTCAGTGAACTTTAAATGGCATTTCTATTTAGATAAAAATTTTCTCCCAAGCAAATTACCAGGAGTGTCTAAACTAAGTAAGATGTGTAGATGTCTTCAATAGGACCCAAAGATATAGAAACAGGTAAAGAATGAGATAAAATTTGTTCGTGGTTAGCAACCCCCACAACTTCAGAGATCTTTGTGCCCTAGGGTAGAGGCTTTTGCAAACAAGTATGGTTAATAGCTGAGAGGTTGACACTTGTGTCAATTAAAATTTTACAAGGCTCTTCATTAATCCATATAATAGTTTCCCCTTGATAATCTAAAGCCACCATTGGAAAAGCTTCTAAATGGTCCCACGGCACCCTAATTCAAGCTTGGCCTTAGGGCAGGTGTTAAAGTGTGGAGCGTACGTTTTGCTCTTTAGCTTTATACAGTCCTTTTTGAAATGTCCAGGTTTCTTGGAATAAGAACAAACTGCAGAGGTATTGTTCCAGGATTAGGTTCCTGCATAGGCTTTGAATTTGTTATAATTAGGAGATTGCAGCTGTTGTAACTGCAAGGCCATTAACTTGTTTTATTTAGCCTTACTTCTTTGATCTACTGCTTTAGCTTTTTGTTCTAAAGTTTGGCCCAATTTGTTAGCTAAGGTAGTTAGTTCTGGTGTGGGAATATTTTCCCGATCTAGCCTATGGTATTTGACCAGTTCAGCCAAATCAGAGTGGAGCCCATAAAAAAAAAAAATTGAATTAAAAGTTATTCTGGCTCCTGTTTCTTCTAAGTTGAGTCCAGAATGTTCCATAAAAAGCTTGGTAAAATGGTCTCTGTAGTTGTAAACATTTTCACCTTTCTCTTATTTACACAGCTGAACTTTAGCCAATCTATTTTCTGAGGAAAAACCCTGGGGATTGTATCAATAAGACTAGTGACAATAGCCTTCATCTGATTTAGTAATTCCATGCCAGGGACATGAGACTGGATTGCTAAGGAGTTTTCAGGGTTTTTCCATTTAGCTTCTTCCATCCATCATTGGGCATCTCTTGATTCCAGTTACATATGTATTAGAGTATATAAATATGATGAACCAGTGTCTTAGTTATCTAGTGCTGCTACAATAGAAATACCACAAATGGATGGCTACAACAAACAGAAATCTATTCTCTCACAGTCCAGAAAGCTACAAGTCCAAATCCAGGGCATCAACTCCAGGGGAAGGCCCCCTTTCCCCATTGGCTCTGGAAGGTCCTTGTCGTCAATCTTCCCCTGATCGAGGAGTTTCTCAGTGCAGGGAACCCAGATCCAAACGACATGCATTCCTGCTCTTCTTTCTTGGTGGTATGAGTTTCCCCTGTCTCTCTGCTTGCTTCTCTTTTATATCTCTAAAGAGACTGGCCCAGGACACAATCTAATCTTGTAGATCTCATCAACATAACTGCTGCTAATTCATCTCATTAAAATCATAGTGATAGGATTTACAACACATGGGAAAATCACATCAGATGACAAAATGGTGGACAATCACCCAATACTGGGAATCATGGCATAGCCAAATTGATACACATATTTTTTGGTGACACAATTCAATCTATGACAACCAGGTTAATAAGTCTCAGCCAAAATTCTAAATTTATGGGTAAATTTTTGTGGATCTTCATGAGGGCTAGGAAATTCCTTAACTGTTGTGAGAAATTCTACTTTTGGCTATGGGATAAAGGTAACTTTGGGAGGTTTCTGAGGATTGTCAGGGTACTTGATATTAAAGGGAATCTCAGAAACTGCCTTACTCTCTTCTACAGAGTCCTTATAGTAGTGGCGGAGCTCAGATAAAGTATTTTCAGAGGAATGGGAAGATAGAGATGGGTAAAGGGAAAAAACCACTGGACTGGTAGATGGAGAGACAGAAGTCCTATTTAAAAGGCAAGCTGGAGAGGTGGAAGAGCTCTGGCTTTGTAACTCTTTCATTTGTTTAGCCTGTTTAGCAACCATTTCTTGTAAAGATGCAAATTCATTATCGTGATGTCTGTTGGAGGCCTCTAGATACCAATTAAAATAGGAGTCCCATTGAACTTGTTTTACTCAGGATCCTTTCCTTTCTAATTTGCAGAAAAGTGAGTTTGCCTAGGTCAACTAAGCCCCACAATGGCCACTGATTCTCTAGATTACCCTTAGTAAGAGCATGCCACTGATTAATGTACAAAATAGTGCTGGAGCCATAATGCTTAACCATATAAGTCACAGAAGTCTCCGAAGGGGCCCTACTTTATCTTTTGATGTGGCATTTCCTATCTTACTGAGTAACGCACACATATAAACTTTAAGGGAACGCAAGCCTTAGGTGTTCCTAAAGAAACCAAAAATGATTACAATTCTCCCATGATTAGAAATGTCTTATCCTGAGTTCACTGCTAGATGTCAGCCTTTTCAAACTTACATCAGTGGTGGACTCACCAAAATGTTCAGATCACAATCAAAAAAAGAAAGTAAAAATAGAAAGCTAACAATAAATCTCTCAAAGAATTATCTTTATGGTGAAGGTTCAACTCAAGAGGGCTTACACCAAGCCATCTCTGAGAGTTCATGGAAACAGATGAGCACAGAGGGCTCAAGCTGGCACTGGGATCCAGATCTCAACTTCTTGGAATTGGTCTAAGATAAGATACCTTAAAATCCTGGGAGCTACACCAAGAAATATCATCAAGTGACAAGGCGTACTCTGTTTAAAATGAAAGTAAAGAGATTTATTGAGAGCAAAGGCAACACGAGCCAGGGACATGTTGGATCTTGCAAAGTGAAAATCAGTGCTCTGAAAAGCTGCAATCACATGGTCATAGTTACAGTGTTGAATCAGGAACTTAGCTTACAATATTGGTAGGCAAAAAAAAAAAAAAAAAAAACAAGCCTGTTGCCATTGAGCCAATTCTGACTTACAGCAACACTATAGGACAAAGAAGAACTGCCCTAATAGAATTTCCAAGGAGCAGCAGGTGAATTCAAACTGCTGACCTTTTGGTTAGCAACCATAGCTCTTAACCACTATGCCACCAGGGCTCCATTGGTAGGCAAGCAATCAGTAAAGTTGAAGATGGCGTATCTCAAAGTAGGGCTTTGGTTGGGACTGGTTAACAGAGTAGATGTGGGTCAAGGGAATTGAGTACATTCACATAGCTGTGGAGGTACATGCTTGCAAGGGGGTCTCAAGGTGATTGATAGGGGGCCAGGGTCTTCTGGTTCCACCCAGCCAGAGGCCCAGGGTTACATGCATATGAAGAAGTCAAGGTTACATTCTCAGGAATGCAGAAGCAGAAGTCACAAAATGGAGTCAGGTCTACACCTAAGGCAGCCACCTAGTCCTGCCAGGCTCCTCCGGTTTGGAATCCTTGCACACAGAGCAAGTGTTAAATGGGAGATTGTTGTTATTAGCTGTCACTGAGTCAGCCCCCAACTTATGGTGACCCCATGCCCAACAGAATGAAACATAGGGTTTTCATTGGCTGGTTTTGGAAATAGATTGCCAGGTCTTTTTTCCAAGTGTGTCTTATTCTGGAAGTTCCACTGAAACTGGAGATAGAGGAAATGAATAAGGAATATATGCTGCCTTCAAAACTCTCACCTTCTAATGGAGGAATAAGCAGGTAGGTATATGTGGAAAGATACTTGCAAAAGACCATGTAAAACATGATAATTAAGTTTGAAGTGTTTTGTGAGATTAGAGAGGAGGAGCTTGACTTAAGGAAGTCAGTAAAGGTGGATAAAGGTGATAACTATATTGTTTACTTCTACTTACACCAAGGAATGTTGCCTACTTGTATCTATCAGTTTTAACATTAATGAGGAATATAACGATGAAAGAAGACTAACTTCTTATACAGTAAAAGAGATCTTTGAACACTTTTGACCATCTAAGTTCACTGGTGCAAAAAATCAATGGATGAATCATGTCTTCTTTGTATTGGACTATGTCTAAGAAGGAGACAGAAAAGGAAAGGGCATGGGGACATGGGAGGCATGTAAGTTGGATTTTTGTGGGTGCTGTATGATAGCTTCAGAGAGATGACATCTGTAAGGGAAAGTGAGTGACGTGTACATCCAGTATCACCGAAGAGGCGGTGGAGAGGAAAGAAATAGGAACTGAGACTATAGCTCACAGTATGAAATTATTGCTTGAATAATACTGTTTTAAAATTTTTATGTTTTTAATATAATGTATAACAGTGTCATAATAAAATAAACTCCCTCTACCCCATACCCATCACCTAATTTCAACTATTGTCAACTCATGACCTACTTTGTTTAATGCATACTCCCTATCCCCCACTACAGGATTATTTTGAATTCCAGACAGCATGCAATTGCATCTGTAAATGTTTCTGTATTGATCTCTAGAAATTCTTTTTTAAACATAGGATGGAATCATTATCTCACCTAAAATATTAATAATGATGTGTAAATATTAATAAATTATCCAGTGCTCAAATTCCCTAATTATCACATACATTTTTTTCCCAGTTGAGTTGATTAAATCAGGATCCAAACAAGATTCACAAACTGTATTTGGTTGATATGTGGTTTAAATCCATACTCATCTATTGCTTTCTTCTTCCCCATATTTTTGGTTCCCTGCAATGCATTTGTGAAAGAAACTAGGTTATTTGTCCTATACAGTTTCCCACATTCTTGACTTTGATGATTGTGTACCTATTAAGAACCCCAAACCCAAATCCATTGTCATTGAGTTGATTCCAACTCATAGCAACCTCAGAGGGTTTCCAAGGCTGTAAATCTCTATGGAAACAGACTGCTACATCTTTCTGCCATGGAACAGCTGGTGGTTTTGAACCACTCACCTTTCAGGTAGCAGTTGATCGTGTTAACCACTGCACCACCAGGGCTCCTTCTATTAAGAACACGTTCTCTAATAAATGGTGTCCAATTTTGAGGGACATGTCTCATTCCATGGCATGGAGTACGTCCCCAATCTGCTGCAATTTTATATCAGTGACTTGAATGAAGACACGGGAAGCAGGCTGATCAAATTCTCAGGTAACAAAATAATTTGAGGAAACAACAATCACTGTTTGTCTTAGGCTGGGTTCTCTAGAGAAGCAAAACCAGTAAAGTGTATAAATATATATATAGAGAGATTTATATCAAGGAAACAGCTCATGTGATTGTAGAAGCTGGAACATCCCAAGTTCATGGATCAGGATAGAGGCTTCTCGCAATTCAGGTAGCTGCAGGGGATGGCAAACCCAAGATCTGCAGGTCAGAGAGCAGGGCTCTTGCTCATAGACTGTGAAGATTGATGAAATCCCAAGATTGGCAGGCAAGACTGCAAGGCTTCTCCTGATTTAAGTAGCTGCAGAGGCTGGCGAACCCAGACTGGCAGGTCGGAGAGCAGGGCTACTGCTCACAGGCTGTGAAGATTGACAAATCCCAAGATTGGCAGATAAGCTGATAGCTCAAGTCCGAAGAACTGGAGGTCAGATGAACAGCAGGCAGCTGCAGGATCCAGAGGGAACAAAAAGTCAGAACATCTGCTTATATTTGGATGTAGGCCACACCCTCAAGGAAACTCCCTTTCAACTGATTGGGTACTCACAGTAGATCCCATCACGGGAGTGATCACATATAAACTCTGAGAATCATGGCCCAGCCAAGTTGACACACAATCTTAATCATCACACTATTCAAATAATTGTTTCTGAAAAATTTAATTATGGATTAAGTTTGACCAAGAATATTTAATAAGAATACATATAAAGTTCTTTATTTAGGTTTAAAAGGGAAATATATATCTTCATAGAATAACATGTTCAGAGACTTTTGCTTATTAAAAACAAAAAAATGTGTTCAAGGAAGTCAAAAACCAGTCCCCACTCATCTGTCCCACACAGGGTATTACTGCCCCAACTTCTATGGCTGCACATATTCTGCTCCAGTGCATTCTCTCACTCTGTCAGCTGTGCCTTCCCCTCAGGGCCTTTATAGTTATTCCCTCAGCCCAGAAATGTTCTTCCTCAAATACACACATGGTTCCGCTCACTTCCTCTGCACAAATGTTAACCTCTCAGAGATGTCTTCCTTACCATCTTATTCAAAACACCACCTCCTACACTTTCCTTTCTGCCCCTGATCCTCTTCATCCCTGCCTGACCTTGTATTGTACGTTCGTTGTTTTATTTATTGTCCATCTTGACTTCTAGAATGTAAACTTCACTAGGGTTGGATTTAGTCTGCTTTCTTCACCTACAAAGCCCTGCCCTGAGTTACTTTCATCCTAGACCATTTATTGGGATCTTGTGAGGGGACTTAACATCAAATAATGGGTTGCATTAGACCTAGAAGTTCTCTTTAATCTTAAGGATGTATCTATTCAATACAACCATGCCCTCTCTTCTATCATGCTTTTATCCTTAACAAATCATAATGAGGTGAAGCAAATGTTATTATCTTAACATCTGGTGCCAGACCGTCTTTATTTGCTATGACACTTAAGGAAGAGGTGAGACTTTCCAAAGCAGGCTGAAACAGCAGAAATGTATTGTTAAGAATGAGACCAAAGAAGGCTTTGTTTGTGGGGGTGGTGGGTGATTGGGGTGGGGATAGTGAAGGGAGAAAGAGGAGGCAGGAGGGAAACAGAAAGAGGCTGCGGTAAGGAGGTCAGTGAAACAAGAGTTGGAGGTAACTAAATGACCTTTTAGGAACAGTTCCCTTTTAATGATAGCCTGGTTAGTTCACATATATATTACGAGAATAGCTATTATTTTGTGCCAATCCAGAAACAGAAGACGAAAAGGCAAAATACTCCATGCTCTTATAAGCACTTAGACATTTGTAGAAACCTTAGCTAATGCTTCCAATTTCCCCGTGCTGAGAAATTTGGTGGTTCAAGCCAAGATCTGAAGATCTTGAGAGGCAGAGAGGGCGAGTTGACACCTGGGTGACAAATATAGCTTCACAGTGGATTTCATGGGAGTGACTGAGGAACCAGTTACTTTTGGCTTATTATTACCACTTGCTTCTCTCTTCTCTCCCAGAAAAATCCTTACACCTTTCAGCTGGAACATGAAACACTCAAGTCTCAGGAGTGCTTCCTGTAGTGGTTAATATCATGGACTCTGGGTTAGAATCCCAGCTCACCATTTCTCAGCTGTATGATGTTGGGTATGTTACTTAACCTCTCTGTGCCTCACTTGCCCCATCTGTAAAATGGGAATAATATTTCTTAGAGTTTTATGAGGATCTGAACCTGGACATAACTGATGCTAAGTAAGTTTTTGCTATTAATATTCTGATTGTTGTTGTCATCGTTGTTGTTACTGTTATTATTATTATATGGATAAACCAGAGAGAGGTTGAGACTTGAAAACACAGTGGCTATCCCAAGAAAGCTGAAGGCAGTGACTGAATTGTAAATAAAACTGGCCTCCTAAATTTCATTCCTTTCCACTGAATGGTCCAACATTATTTAGGGAGAGAGAAAAGAAATATTTATAACCTTAGATTTTTTTCCCAATTTCAGTAGGATGCCAATTATCTCAAATTTTCCTGAGTGGTATGACTGAGGTATTAAAACAAGGTGTTGTGGAGGACATTTTCTTCCTGTAACTCCCACATTCTCTGAGGAGAGTGTTGGCAGCTGACCTTTGCTTCCCCCTACTCCAGAAGCCCCAAGATGGAAGGTCCCTGCAGGCCCTTACTGAGTGCTCTGGGAAATGAAGCCGGACTTGGTTACAGTGATCTCACAGGACAGAACTCCATACAAAATGTTCCACGCTTACGCCTGCAGCCTCTGAAATAGCAATAGGTCGTCAAGGCTTTATGAGTTCTGAAACTTTGCTTGTGGGTTGCAAGAAAAGCTGTGCATTTTCTAAAGGTTATTTGGCCAGAACAGGATGTCAGCAGCTCAGGGAAGGAAGCACCAGGGCATGAAGAGCAGCTGTTGACCAGCATGAGAGGCCCCTTCTCCTGCCCTCCCAGGTGCGCAATCAGGCACTGGAGCCCTAGGAGGCCTTTGAGAAGGCAGAAGAAGGAGCCTCCAAGTAGCTATTGAAAAGACAAACTTGTGTCCAGTCAGGAAGTTATTTGCTTTATGGGGAAGGCTCCCATCTAGCCCACAACAGTTGGTAGGAGGCCGTCCCCAGGTCTAAGACTGTTGCAAGTCTGGCTGGACGAGACATAGAGAAACACAGACAAGTTTTAGAACACTTTTGAAGAGGAACAAATTCCCCATGACTCTTCTGGTTACAGCAGACAAGAGGATGCATCGCATCCTGCTATACTCAGGAATAGAAAACAGAAGATGGAGAACGTGTGCTCCACCCAAGAAGTTAGGCTAAGATATAATTGAGGGCCATAGGATGAAGATATTTCTGTGCTGCTGGGCCATGGGCGTTGTGCTATTGACAAACACGTGTGTGTATGTTTTTCTTACATATGAAATAAAATGAGGCTCAGGTGAAAACACTTTTTGGGGGATGAGTGAGTGCAAACAGGTTGGGTGTGGTTACTTCATACCCTTTAAGGCTTAATCCTAGTGTTAAATTTGAGGCTCCTTTCTCTCTGTTAAGTCCCTGGGTGATGCTAATGGTTAACACGCTTAGCTGCTAACCAAAAGGTTAGAGGTTCAAGTCTACCCAGGGCACCTTGGAAGAAAGGCCTGGGGATCTATTTCTGAAAAAGCAGCCATTGAAAACCCTGTGGAGTACAGTTCTACTCTGACACAATTCTACTCGACTTGATGGCAACTATTTGTTTTTTTTCTTCCTGGTAACACTAAGAACAATTTGGTCCTAGGGAAAAGAGTGCCTGGTTGTTGCTGTGCTCTCTGCCCACTTCCTGCCTGTCTCTCTGGTGCAGGAGGCCAAGCCTTCTCCTAGCCCGACTCTCCAGGTGAGCATTCAGGCAGATTCTTCTCCTTTCGTTCTCCACATCTCCAGAGAAGACCTCAGGCTCTTTTGTGGTTGTTCACACAGTGCTTGGTAATAATAATGACCTCTTGGCAAGTGCAGCCGTTGATGCAATGTAATCTCTGTCAGGAGCCTGTGTTTGACCTCAGCAGAGCACTAGCGTGCCTCCAGTTGCTAGGCAGAGCTGTCTGCCCTGAGAGCCTAAGCACCTCCCAGGGACTCCAGTGTCATTTACTGTAATCCTCTGACGTTTCTGTCATGGAAGGTGTAATATAATATTTCATAAGTGCTCTCATGGTCTAGTGTGGAGGTCCTTGCTGAAAACTCAGTTCCCTGCCATGGACAGCTTGCTAAGCCCCACACCACAGCAACTTCCTTATTAGGCTCCAACACTCCTGGCCTACAACACACATTTCCAACTACCAGAGACCTCCATGTGCCTTACATCCAGGGATGGCCCCTTTTTCCTTGGGCCTGTGGAATTATTCAAAATACTTAATTCCTAGGAATCCTGGGAGCCCTAGCTCACTCCACTCCACTTGCCATATGTAAGCCACCTTCTGCAGTCCCAGCGTGTTGTGAAATGGTCCCAGGTACCACCCTACATGGCCCTGTGTGGCAACTTCTCCCACTCAGAGGTGTGAGTAACAAAGGGCTCTGCTTTTAACCCACCCAAGCATATTGGTGTTGTGTCCCACCATCCACAGAACCTATAATCGTACCTAATATATGATTATGAGACAGAGGACGCACATACACATACAAAAACAGAACCCATAGTCTCTGTTCCAAGAAACTCGAAATGTGAATGGGATAAACAAACAATAAAAGGTAGATGAGCTCATCAGAAAGAAAATAGAAACAGTTCCTTGGTGATTATATGTTCATTTTTTCTTCCAACTATTGAATTGTGGTGGTAGGGTATCTGTCTTTCTCAACGAATTAATTACTTTAAAGTTTGAACAGATTGTAACTAGTTTACAGACTGTATGAAGTGAGGTCATGTGATAATAGTAATTTCTGCTTCACATAATGCCAAAGAGGAAATTACATTTTTTTTGTTGTAAATATAGACTTTTAAATTTTTACCACTGAAGCTTTCCAAAATATCAGGCGTTTCCAAAATGTATTAGCATTCTACCTGAATAATTTGTCTATTCTAAAATAATGTGGTGTTGCATTGTGACAAAACTTTTATTCAAAATCATTCCCATTTCCCATGCCCACGATTATTAGCCATTAGAGAAATGGAAATCAAAACTACAATGAGATACCATCTCACTCCAACAAGGTTAGCATTAATCCAAAAAGCACAAAATAATAAATGTTGGAGAGGTTGTGGAGAGACTGGAACACTTATACACTGTGGGTGGGAATGTAAAATGGTACAACCACTTTGGAAATCAATTTGGCACTTCCTTAAAAAGCTAGAAATAGAAGTACCATGGATCCAGCAATCTGGCTCCTTGGAATATATCCTAGAGAAATAAGAGCCGTCACACGAATAGATATACGCACACCCATGTTCATGGCCACACTGTTCATGATAGCAAAAAGATGGAAACAACCTCGGTGCCCATTAACAGATGAATTGATAAACAAATTATGGTATATTCTCACAGTGGAATACTACGCAATGATAAAGAACAACAATGAATCTGTAAAACATAACATGGAGGAATCTAGAAGGCATTATGCTGAGTGAATTTAGTCAGTCACAAAAGGACAAATATTGTATGAGACCACTATTATAAGAACTCAAGAAAAGGTTTAAACACAGAATAAAACATTGTTTGATGGTTACAAGGGTGGGGAGGGAGGGACAGGGTTATTCACTAACTAAATTTGTTGTTGTTAGGTACCATCAAGTCGGTTCCGATTCATAGCGATGCTATGCACCACAGAAAGAAAAACTGCCCGACCCTGCACCATGCTCACAACCGTTGTTAAGCTTGAGCCCATTGTTGCAGCCACTGTGCCAATCCGTCTTGTTGAGGGTCTTCCTCTTTTTCACTGACCCTTTATTTTACCAAGCATGATGTCCTTGTCCAGGGACTGATCTCTCCTGACAACATGTCCAAAGTATATAAGACGTAGTCTCACCATCCCTCCTTCTAAGAAGCATTCTGGTTGTACTTCTTCCAAGATAGATTTGTTTGTTCTTTTGGCAGTCCATGGTATATTCAGTATTCTTCACGAACACCACAATTCAAAGGCATCAATTCTTCTTCAGTCTTCCTTATTCATTGTCCAGCTTTTGCTTGCGTATGACGCAATTGAAAATACCGTGGCTTGGGTCTTTAAGGTGACATCTTTGCTTTTCAACACCTTAAAGAGGTCTTTTGCAGCAGATTTGTCCAATGCAATGGGTCTTTTGATTTCCTGACTGCTGCTTCTGTGGGTGTTGATTGTGGATCCAAGTAAAATGAAATCCTTGACAGCTTCAATCTTTTCTCTGTTTATCATGATGTTGCTTATTGGTTCAGTTGTGGGGATTTTTGTTTTCTTTATGCTGAGGTGTAATCAATACTGAAGGCTGTGGTATTTGATCTTCACTGGTAAGTGCTTCAAGTCCTCTTCACTTTCAGCAAGCAAGGTTGTGTCATCTGCATATCGCAGGTTGTTAAGGAGTCTTCCTCCAATCCTGATGCCTCTTTCTTCTTCATATAGTCCAGCTTTTCAGATTATTTCCTCAGCATACAGATTGAATAGGTATGGTGAAAGGATGCAACCTTGATGCACACCTTTCCTGACTTTAAACCACACAGTATCTCCTTGTTCTGTCTGAACAACTGCCTCTTGATCTGTGTACAGGTTCCTCATGAGCACAATTAAGTGAAACTGAAGAAAATTAGAACAAGTCCACGAGAGCAAAAGTACGACCTTGGGTATATCCCACCTGAATTTAGAGACCATCGCAAGAATAGATTTGATGCGTTGAACACTAATGACCGAAGACCAGATGAGTTGTGGAAGGACATCATACATGAAGAAAGCAAGAGGTCATTAAAAAGACAGGAAAGAAAGAAAAGACCAAAATGGATGTCGGAAGAGACTCTGAAACTTACTCTTGAACATCGAGTAACTAAAGCAAAAGGAAGAAATGATGAAGCAAAAGACCTGAACAGAAAAGTTCAAAGGGCATATTGAGAAGACAAAGTAAAGTATTATAATGACATGTGTAAAGAGCTGGAGATAGAAAACCAAAAGGGAAGAACACACTCGGCATTCCTCAAGCTGAAAGAACTGGAGAAAAAATTCAAGCCTTGAGTTGCAATAGTGAGGGAGTCTATGGGGAAAATATTAAACGATGCAGGAAGCATCAAAAGAAGATGGAAGGGATACACAGAGTCATTATACCAAAAAGAATTGGTCAACATTCAACCATTTCAAGAGGTAACATATGATCAGGAGCCGATGGTACTGAAGGAAGAAGTCCAAGCTACACTGAAGGCATTGGCAAAAAACAAGGCTCCAGGAATTGATGGAATATCAATTAAGATGTTTCAACAAACAGATGCAGAGCTGGAAGTGCTCACTCATCTATGCCAGGAAATTTGGAAGACAGCTATCTGGCTAACCAACTGGAAGAGATCCATATTTATGCCTATACCCAAGAAAGGTGATCCAACCGAATGTGGAAATTATCAAATAATATCATTCATATCACAAGAAGGTAAAATTTTGCTAAAGATCATTCAAAAGTGGCTGCAGTAGTATGTAGACAGAAATATAGGCCAGATTCAGAACAGGACGTGGAACCAGGGAAATCATTGCTGATGTCAGATGGATCCTGGCTGAAAGCAGAGCATACCAGAAAGATGTTTACCTATGTTTTATGACTATGCAAAGGCATTCGATTGTGTGGATCATAACAAATTATAGATAACACTGAGAAGAATGGGATTTCCAGAACACTTAATTGTGCTCATGAGGAACTAAATAGTAGACAAGAATTATCTTAGGTGAAGGGAAGGACAGCACACACTACAGGGGAGGTCAGCACAACTGGACTAAACCAAAGCTAAGAAGTTTCCTGAATACAACCAAACACTTCGAGGGACAGAGTAGCAGGGGCGGGGTTCTGGGGACCATGCTTTCAGGGGACATCTAGGTCAATTGGCATAACAAAGTTTATTAAGAAGATGTTCTGCATCCTACTTTGGTGAATGGCATCTGGGGTCTTAAAAGCTTGGGAACGGCCATCTAAGATGCATCAGTTGGTCCCAACCCACCTGGAGTAAAGGAGATTAAAGAACACCAAAGACACAAGGAAAGTATTAGCCCAAGAGACAGAAACGGCCACATAAACCAGAGACTGCATCAGCCTGAGACCAGAAGAACTAGACGGTGCCCAGCTACCACCAATAACCACCCTGACAGGGAACACAACAGAGATTCCTTGATGGAGCAGGAGAAATGTGGGATGCAGAATTCAAATTCTAGTAAAAAGACCAGACTTAATGGTCTGACTGAGATTGTAGGAACCCCAGAAGGCATGGCCCATGGACTGTCTACCCAGAATTAAAACCATTCCCGAGGCCAAATCTTCAGACAAAGATTAGACTGGAGTATGGGACACAAAATGATATTCGTGAAGAGTGTGCTTCTTAGCTCAAGTAGATACATGAGACTAAATGGGCAGCAACTGTCTGGAGGTGAGATGAGAAGGCAGACAGGGTCAGGAGCTGGTTGAATGGACACGGGGAATCAGGGGTGGAAAGGAGGAATGTGCTGTCACAATACAGGGAGAACAATTAGGGTCACATAACAATGTATGTATAAACGTTTGTATGAGAGACTAACTTGAATTGTAAACTTTCACTTAAAGTACAACAGTAGAATAAAAAAAAAAATTATTCCCATTTCCCTCTACTTGGTAGTAACAGCCTCAGAATACCCCCAATTATTTTTATAATCTCTAAAATACCAATTATTGAAATAAATAATAAACATGTGGTCAACCATCATTAGAGAATGAATTTTTTATTGATTAGAAAATCATGATGGAGGTTCCACACACCTGCCTTGTTTTTGCAAAGGCAGGTTTTATGCTTAGGGAAGTACAAGGATTGGGAGAGGTATGATTTATGCGTGCCTTTAAAGACACCAAATACCTCTCCTTTTTGTTTTTGTGGGTAATATTTATTATTCTGGGGGAAGATAACAAAAACTGTAAGGCCCTTGTTAACTAAAATTTCTCCACGGTTTAGGAGCATGACCAGCCCATAACAGCCTCTGATACTCAGTATGAGTTAAAATCATATTTGAGCTAAAAGCAACTTGACAATCATTTAGTACATATTTTCACTTAATAGGTGAGGAAACTGAAACCCAGAGAACATAAATGGTTTGTGCACAAGAGTACACTCAGCTAATTCACAACAGAGCTGGGCCATCCAGTTCACATTTCTTTGTATCAGCCTGTGGATGTGCCCCAGGGGACTGCGGGGCTCCCTTTATCCTGGTGTCTCAGCTGCGGGCTTGGTGGAATGCCTTCATGGGACACTGATGAGGTGTCCTAATAAGGGAGAGCAGGGAACATGTGCTAGATGTGCATGTGTGCAGGTGTGCTTGCTTGCTTAAGGGAATGGGCCATAAGTTTAGATGGGAGAAGAGGCCAGGGGGGAGCCCGAAGACAGTGGAAGATGAGGCGATAGCTAGTGAGAATTGGGTCAAGGGGATGCTGAAGAAAAGGAGTTGAAAGGGAGACTGAGAGGACTGTGAAAACAGATCAGCATTCTGTTTAAACAATGCTGGTTACTAGTGACGAGCTGCTGTTGAGTTTGATTCCTACTCGTGGAGCCCTCAGGTGTGTCAGAATAGAACTGTGCTCCATGGGGTTTTCAATGGCTGTGATCTTTCAGAAGTAGATCGCCAGACCTTTCTTCCAATGTGCCTCTGGGTGGACTTGAACCTTCAACCTCTTGGTTAGCAGATGAGTCCGTTGTTTGCACCACCCAGAGACTCCAGAATTCTGTTCAGAGCTCTGCTTATTTGTACATTTTCCTCACATGGATTATGGAATGCTTACTTCTTCCCCAGCTCTGAAGACAAGTTCTTATTTACACCAGATTTTCCACGGGACCAAAAGCATGCTTTCTCTGTTCCCAAACTCACCAATGAATAGGGAACAAAGTGCTTCCTCTTGAAGGAGTTAATGCATCCATAAGGATTACAGTCTCCCTGGTAAAAAAAAAAAGCCCCTTGGAAAATCCCTTGGAGCTCTGGTGGCACCTCAGGCACCCGCGAGCTGAGTTTGGTTTTTACAATTTTTTGGTTGTATTTGCCAAATTCCTGCCTCTAATGAGCTAGTAGACCTTGGATGCACTTAAAGGTCATTTATTTCCTTTGATAGGTTTATATATTTATAGAAAAACAAACCACTCTGAGCAATGCAAGCGTGAAGTCATGCAGCTGCTTAAAATCTTTTAATTATGACAGAAACAACTCTTTCAGTTTGAAATCAGTAAAACAAAATTAAGTGGAAAACTGAAAGGTCATGCCCAACAGATATATTTTCCTGAAGAGATTGACCCCTATTGAGTCTCAGAGACTATTTGACTAGAATCTGTAATTTATAGACTTTGAAAAATACAGACACAAGTAATTTTTTTTTCCAGAGGCATCAGATTTACACCATCTGGGTTTTAAATAAGAATGAGAGGTTTTTAAAATTAAAAATGATTACAGACTTCTGGCAAAATGGCGCTCTAGGCAGAAGCACCATGCCGTCCCTCCACAGCGAAGATCCTAAAAACTAAGCCGAACAGAGAAAACAACAATCCTGAAACCCTAAAACATCAAATGAAGAGATAAAGGACTCAGCCAAGCACCAAATGGAGTGAGAAAACTGACAGAGAATGGAAAGCGAGGAGAGATTCATGCAGAGGTCCCCTAC
>NW_004443954.1:23113375-23114527 GCF_000243295.1 Trichechus manatus latirostris | reverse complement strand
TTTTTTTTAATGTTTTTTGGGGAGCTTCTCTTGTTCTTTTTTTTTTTAATTTGTTTTGTTTTCTTTTCCCTCTTTTTCCCTTTTTGTCTTTCTTCATTACTCAGTTTCTCATCTCTCTATATCTTCCTTCTCTTTCTGTTCCTGAATACCTGGCATATTATACCTCTACGCCTTCTAGCCAGGCTGTACTGCAACACCTGAGAGCGACTTTCCCAGACCTCATAACTGCACCGGTGGGATCCCTGGGAACTTTGCGGTTCTTTAACCTTTCCGATTTTTATTTATACATTCTTTTCCTTTCTTCCTCTTCCCCTTTCTGTTTTTCTCCATTTTCATAGTCTCTCATCTCTCCACTCCAACGGCAAACGCCCCTAGAATTCTTTTTTGTTTGTTTGTATGTTTTTGGCTCCTGTTACTCTCTCCTCTCTCCCATATCCATCTAAGCTCCACACACAACAATCTCCCTGCTACATCCTGCTTACCTGCACTGTGCGCCTAACATCACACCACAAGCAGCACAGGCATGGCCTACTGGAACCTGCCCTGCACTGATTACCAACCTGCCCTGGTGGCTGTAGTAAGTACCACAAACAACCCGTCCCAGTAACTCCTCTTCAGCTAGACCTGCCCTGCCGTACCATATCTGAGTGAGTGACCCTGCCAACTGGAGAAGGAGGCGAAAAGTGTTGTGCCCACAGACAAGCAAACAACAAAGAACAAACAGTCTGCCTGCTCAGACATACTCAAATTTAAAAAAAAAGGGACAAAACAAATAAATCTACAATCAATAAATGAGAAAAATAACTACAGAATGCCCTGAAAACAGCAGACAATATCAAAACATTTACAAAAACAGGACAAGAAGGTTCCAGTAGGCATCCAAAATAAAACACCAGATGACTTTCCAGTGGAAGAAAATGCACTAGAACTACCTGATAGAGAAGTCAAAACTCTAATACTCAGAATTCTCCAATAGCTGAGGCAAAAAGCTGACAAGCATGAGGAAAAAATAGACAAATTCATGGAAAATACAGAAAAAAATTGGAAGAACTCAGGAAAATAATGAAGGAACAAAATGCCAAAATAAATTCACAACTAGAAATTATACAAAGACAACAATTAGAAATCCAAAAGATAAACAACAAGATTTCA
>NW_004443954.1:23095078-23111984 GCF_000243295.1 Trichechus manatus latirostris | reverse complement strand
AAAAAAAAAAAAAAAATGATTACATAGAGATTACAAACACTTGACTTCTTTGTTGGAGGATGCAAAGAAATACACTTAATTAGATAAATAAATTCATTTTAGTAAGCTAAATTATAGTTTCATCCCCAAATTAACTTATATAAACAGTGTTTGGTAGAAAATACAAAGTTTGATGAGATTAAGTAGACATGAAGCCTATTGTACTTTACCTTTTTTTTGGTTTTTGGTGGATTTGAAATTAGGCAAGATTACATTAAAACTATTTTCTCATGAGTCTAGAAAGATTTGTTTGAAGTATTATACATCTCTTATTAGATGCATGTAGTTATTTTAAGTTTCCAATTTTATAATTAGAAACATGTTAATTAGATTTCCTTGAAGTTGCTTCATGTTAACGTGGACAATAAGTTATAAGTCAAAATGCGTCTCAGATTCCAGGGTAGCTAATATCTTAAAAGGAAAATAAAATGAATGAAGGAAAAAGAAACTCAAGAATATTCTCAGGAGTCAACCTTATGGAGAGGAAAACGGTATTCAAGTTTGATAGCTGAATGTTGAGATTCTCTTGTCTTTTTTTTTGTTCCTTTTGTATTCTAGGACCTGTTTACACCCTGGGACCCAAAGCAACTGCTTTAGGAGAGAAAAATCAGACCATCCTTAATGAACTATTTGAGATGTTGTTTTTCAAGTAAAGAGGAAAAGCGAGAAGCTTCTTTTTTAAATCTAACATCTGGAAAACTAGGGGAAAAAGGAAAAAAAAAAAATCCAAGAAAATGTTTTATCACAGAATTGTCACATTTCTAACTTGTAATCTTTTTCCTACCTAAAGAGTCGGCTGTCATCTCAAATTATTTTTCATGCAGTTAGTCTTTTGCCTTATTCCAGAAAGCATATTACATTTTAGCTACACCTAGTTAAATTAATTTTCTTCCTAACTTTGCAGAAGCACAAGACTGAGGGACAATTAAAGAATTTCAGATATTTTTTTCCAGTTATATTCATGACACTTTGATAAGTACCATAAAGCATATTTGACCCCAATTAAAATGATATATTATTCAATGCACTCAAATTTTACATATTACTGCAGTGACAACAGTGGAACAGTGCATGCCTGTAGGCCCGGGGCCAACAGGGTAACACAGGGCATATTTGTTTTCATCCACTCTGTGTCTACAAAAAAGGAAAGTTGTAAATTGAGCTCACTGCAAATTTACTGAACCCATAGGTTCACTGCTAAATCATTCAATACATTCTACAAAGATTTCCTGAGCACCCGTTATGTGTCAAGCACTGTGCTAGGCATTGGGGGCACCAGGATGCAAACGCTCCATCCAGGGGTAGTCGGGAGGGGGAGCTCTAGGAAATACGCAGGTCCTTGCCTGACTTGGAGGAAAAGCAATCCGTTACTCGTTTTCGGGGGACCAGGTACGGTACTGGTGAATGCTGCATACATACAACTTGTTCCACAGTTGTAGAACTACAGATGAAATCAAGAATTTCATTTTACTTTCCTAAAAGTCATGGGGGCAGTTGTGGTTCAGTGGTACAATTCCCAGATTATTTTCCTGGCCAATGCACCTCATGGGAAACCACCACCTGTCTTTCAGTGAAAGGCTCGCATGTTGCTATATACTGAACCGATTTCAGTGGAGCTTCCAGAATAAGGCAAACTAGGAGAAAGGCCTGGAGATCTGCTTTAGAAAATCAGCCAGTAAAAACCCTATGGATCACAATATCCAATTCCCAACCCATCAGGGAATGGCACAGGACCAGGCAATGTTTCTTTCCATTGCATGGGGTCGCCATGAGTTGGTGCCGACTTGGCAGCTAACAACAACATGAAACACAGCTGAACTTGGCAGTAGTTGTGTCCAGGGGCAGATTATCCAACAGGCAATTTCACATAAAATTGTTCACTACACATTAGTAAGTGAGCACAGGTAAGACCATGCTTACCTTGTGTCATGGTTTGAATTTTATCCCTCAAAAATATATGTATTAATTTGGCTAGACCATGATTCTCAGTATTGTGGGACTGTCCATGATTTTGTCATCTGATGTGATTTCCCTCTGTGTTCTAAATCCTATCTCTGTGATGGGATTATAGGCAGTTATGTTAATGAGGCAGGACTCAATCTACAAGATTGGATTGTGTTTTGAGCCAATCTCTTTTAAGATATAAAAGACAGAAGCAAGCAGAGAGACACGGGGACCTCATACCCCCAAGAAAGCAGTGCCAGGAGCAAAATGTGTCCTTGGAGCCGGGGTTCCTGTGCAGAGGAGCTCCTAGTCCAGGGGAAGATTGACGACAAGGACTTTTCTCTAGCGCCAACAGAGAGAGAAAGCCTTCCCCTGGAGCTGGTGCCCTGAATTTGGACTTCTAGCCTACTAGACTGTGAGAGAGTAAACTTCTGTTTCTTGAAGCCGTCCACTTGTGGTATTTCTGTTATAGCAGCACTAGATAACCAAGACCCCTTGCTTACTGAGTCATCCACCCCTGTCAGTGATTGGAAATTTGAAAAGAGGCTTTCATTCTGTAGGAAGGTGCTGTGGGGTTGGGAGAGAGACAGATGCCAGCCATACTTAGAAGCAGAAAAATTTGATGTGGTGAAAAAAAAATGTGAAATTGTTACTGCAGATGAACTGGTAAGCCAGGTAAACACTGTGATTACCTTGCCTATTAGATAATCTGCCCCTGGAGGAGGTCCCATTGTGGGAAAAGATGTTCCTACACAGAATAAGGAATCGATTCTCAAGGGAGTGGCAGTGTACTGGCCCTGATCATTCTCTTGAGTCCAGATGGGCATTGGCTATAACCAGTGGTCAGTGCTGAAGCTTACTGTACCAACCCTTAAAACACTCCAGATGGCAGGAGAGCAGTGCCTGGTCCTGGTGATTCTTGTTGAAAGGAAGGCCTCATCTGTCTCACAGGAGCATGATAGGGACAGACAGCTAATGAACAAAATTATAGCAATGTCTGTGTCCTGAGCCACTGTCCCTCAGCTGAGCACCCAGCCGGAACTCATGGGCAGGCGTGGAGACTGATCTTTACAGAATTATTCATTGTTTCTATTTGTCAGTACTTCCCCTGCCTAGCACAGGGCCTGGTACCTAGTAGGTGATTTAGAAATACTGACTGAATGAATAAGTGCCAAGTTGGTCTATTACCTGGCTAAGTGATATAGAACAGAAAAAGATAAACTCCTTTGTTCATTCATTAAAAGACTGGCGCCATCAGAATTACAAATTTCTAGAAATTGAGACACAACTTGGCTTTTTTAAAAAACTGTTTAGTCCCTCCCTGGAATGATTCCTTTCCCTCTGAACTGAATGATTTACAACAAGTCTTGTGAACATCAGTAAGCATGAAAAAATTTTACTTGGATCTAACGTATGTCATTCTCCTCCTTGATACTCTGCCTCCTACTCCCTCACCACCACCGCCCTGCCCAAGTCAAATAATCATGGAGAAATGAGCTCAAAATGGAGTTGCAAAGGTCCTACTGTCTCTAGTAACAAAGCAGAATAAAACTTAGGCTTGCTTTTTATTAGGTACCATGTATTCTACTGAGAAGATCTTTCGTTACTTCTTTTCCAAATGACAAAGTTGACTTTCACGCTCTTTTCCATTGGTAAAACTCTGAAATTTACCTGTGCACTACTGTAATTCTAATCACTACACTTCTGTGTCATCTAGATGAAAAGAAAAAGAAAATAGCTTTTTATTTTGAAAAATTTCCATCACATACAAAGGTAGAGAGAGAGTGGCATAATTAATCTGCCGTCCTTGCTTTCAGCTCCCACAATTGTCAATACACGCGCTGTCCAACTTGTTTCTTCATCTATACCTCCACCCACTCCCCTCCCCAGGACTATTTTAATGCAAAACCCATATATAATGTTGTTTCATATCTACATATTTTAGTATATATTTCTAAAAGATGAGGACTCTTTAAAAGATCCACAATACCATTTTTACACCTAAAAAGTAGTAGTAATTCATTAATAGCATCAGACGTCTATTTAGTATTTACACTCCTCCAATAGACTTAAAATATTTCTTATGGTTTATATATTGGAACAGTATTGAAATAAGAACCATATATTGAAATTGATGATGTATCTCCCACTTTCTTCCAATAATCTATAAATACCCCTTTATCTCTGTTTGCTAGCAACATTTTTTATTGATGTAACTAGGCCACTTGTCCTGTGGAGTTTCCTCACAGTCTCTGTGTGTGTAGATTCCATTCCTGTGGTGTTAAACATGCTCTCTTTGTCTCTGGTAGTCTCTGAAATTGGTAGTCGGATCTAGAAGCTTGATCAGATTCAGGTTTGATTTTTTTTTCTTAAAGACTTCCTCCTAGGTGGTGTTATTTACTCTCATCAGGAGATATACATTGTCTGGTTTGTTTCTTTCGAGTCCCTGGGTAGTGCAAACAGTTAACACTCTTGGCTGCTAACAGAAAGGGTAGAAGTTCGAGTCCACCCAGAGGTGCCTCAGAAGAAAGTCCTGGCAATCTACTTTAGAAAAATCAGTCATTGAAAACCCTATGGAGCACATTTCTACTTGGACACACATGGGATCACCATGAATAGGAATCAACTTGACAGCAACTGGTTTTGGATTAGCCATGGATGATTATTGCCTAGATCCATTGTTTTCTTAGAAGTTGCAAAATGGTAAAATCTAATTTTATCATTTATTCTTCATTTATTAGCTAGAAAACGTCTATAAAGAGAAACGTCCCTTTGTCAATTCTTGGACAATCCTGAAGTATAGATTGTACAGGACAGGCAGGATAAATGTTTTTCTCTTGATTTATGAATTTTCCAAATAATAAGTGGTTCCCTATCTTCCAAAGTTAACCAATATATTTCTGAAAGGATGATATGAATTTATGGGTTTAATTTAATAATAATTATTCAAAACCACATACTTTTCCTGATTTTAAACCACACAGTATCACCTTGTTCTGTTTGAAAGACTGCCTCTTGGCTTATATACAGGTTCCTCATGAGCACAATTAAGGGTTCTGGAATTCCCATTCTTCCTAATGTTACCTATAATTTGTTATGATCCACACAGTCTAATGTCTTTGCATAGTCAATAAAACACAGGTAAACATCTCTCTGGTATTCTCTTTCAGCCAGGATCCATCTGACATCAGCAATGATAACCCTTGTTCCATGTTCTCTTGTGAATCCAGCTTGAATTTGTGGCAGTTTCATGTTAATGTACTGGTGCAATCATTTTTTAATTATTTTCAACAAAATTTTACTTGCATGTGATATTAATGATATTGTTCAATAATTTCTGCATTCTGTTGGATCACCTTTCTTTGGAAAGGGGACAAATATGAAACTCTTCCTGTTGGTTGGCCAAGTAGTTGTCTTCCAAATTTCTTGGCATAGATGAGTGAGCACTTCTAGCACTGCATCCATTTGCTGAAACACCTTAATTGGTATTCCATCAATTCCTGGAGACTTGTTTTTCTCTAATGCCTTCAGTGCAGCTTGGACTTCTTCAGTACCATTGGTTCTTGATTATATGCTACCTCCTAAAATGGTTGAAAGTAGATCAATTCTTTTTGGTACAGTTACCCTGTGTATTTCTTCCATCTTCTTTTCATGCTTCCTGCCTTGTTCAATATTTTGCCCTAAGAATCTTTCAGTATTGTAATTGGAGGCTCAAATTTTTTCTTCAGTTTTCCAGCTCCAGGTATTTGCACATTTCATTATAATACTTTACTTTGTCTATCAAGCTGTCTTTTGAAATCTTCTGTTCAGCTCTTTTATTTCATCATTTCTTCCACTCACTTTAGCTACCCTATGTTCAAGAGCAAGTTTCAGAGTCTCATCTGACATCTATGTTGGTCTTTTCTTTCTTTCCTTTCTTTTTAATGACCTCTTGCTTTCTTCTTGTATGATGTCCTTGATGTCATCACACAGCTCATCTGGTCTTCGGTCATTAGTGTTCAATGTGTCAAACCTGCTCTTGAGATGGTCTCTAAATTCAGGTGAGATATACTCAAGGTTGTACTTTGGCTCTTGTGGACTTGTTTTAATTTTCTTCAGCTTCAACTTGAACTTGCATAGGAGTAATTGACGGTCTTGTTCTAACTGAGGATATTGAGCTTTTCTGTCTTCTCTTTCCACAGATGTAGTCAATTTGATTCCTGTGAGGTCCACTTGTATAGTTACTGTTTATGTTGTTGAAAAAAGGTATTTGCAATGAATAAGTTGTTGGTCTTGCAAAATTTTATCTTACGGTCTCCCAAGTCATTTCTATCACCAAGGCCGTATTTTCCAACTACTGATCCTTCTTCTTTGTTTCCAACTTTCACATTCCAATCACCAGTAATTTATCAATGCATCTTGATTACATGTTTGATCAATTTCAGATTGCAGAAGTTGGTAAAAATCTTCAATTTCTTCATCTTTGGCATTAGTGGTTGATGTGTAAATTTGAATAATAGTTGTATTAACTGGTCTCCTTGTATGTGTATTGATATTATCCTATCACTGTCAATGTTATACTTCAGGATAGGTCTTGAAATGTTCTTTTTAACAATGAATGCAATGCCTTTCCTCTTCAATTTGTCATTCCCAGCATAGTTGACCATATGATTGTCCGATTCAAACTGGCCAATACCAGTTCATTTTAGCTCACTAATACCTAGGATATCAATCTTAAAGTGTTCTATTTCATTTTTGACAACTTCCAATTTTCCTTGATTTAGACTTTGTACATTCCATGTTCTGATTACTAATGGATAGTTGCAGCTCCTTTCTTCTTGTTTTGAGTCGTCAACATCAGCAAATGAAGGTCCCGAAAGCTTTACTCCATCCACATCATTAAGGTTGACTTTACTTTGACGAGGCAGCTCTTCCTCAGTCATATCAGGTTGCTAATGAATTGCATTCCACTGGACACAATTTTCATTTCTTTGGATAGGAATTATTTGTATTACTATCAGTTTTCTACAAGTTACCTCCTAGCTCTGTCTCTAATTGCCATCAAGTTAATTCCTACTCATGGCAACCGCATGTGTGTCAGAGTAGAACTGTGCTCCACAGAGTTTTCAATGGCAGATTTTTCAAAAGTAGATTGTCAGGTCTTTCTTCTGAGGTGCGTCTGGGTGGACTCAAAGCACCAGTCTTTTGGTTAGAAGCTGATTGCATTAACTGTTTACACTACACATGGACTCCTTCCAACTCCACAGAATTGTAAAATAGTCTAATCAAAGACAAATAAAGGCAAAGCTAACTTGGGTGGATGAGTTAACCAGGACACCCACAAAATTTCAAAGTCTTTTATAATTTTTCCTTATAATATTATTTTGAGACTTTATTAAACTGAGATAACATTTCAAGATTCTCTAAATTGTACATTTAATACCGAATTTCTACCTCATAACACCTTTGAATCTACTGTGGATATTTAGATAATGATTTTTCCCAAAGGTCCAATTCATAAGGATCATACACTTGTGAACACATACACAAACTAAAATACTATGTCTTAGAAAATATACTGCTTATTTCCAAGAAGGAAAGGATAGAACACGCACATTTTCTAAATAACAATAGTTGGATGGAGTCTGAGATTCTGTTTAGAGGTAACGTGGATGGTCACTGAACCACATTTTGAGTGGCAAGATTTAAAGCAGGGATTGACAAACTTTTCCTGAAAAGCACCAAAACCAAAACCAAATGCATTGCCATTGAGTCAATCCATCTCATAGCAACCCTATAGGACAGAGTAGAACTGCCCCATAGGGTTTCCAAGGAGAGATGGGTGGATTTGAACTGCAGACGTTTTGATTAGCAGCCATAGCTCTTAATCACTGCGCCACCAGGGCTCCTTAAAAGCACCAGGTAGTATATATTTTAAGCTTTGCACATCATAAGGCCTCTGTTGCAATTATTATGCACAATATGTAAATAAATGAGCATATCTGTGTTCTTTATTTATACAAACAGCTTTGTAAACCCTTGTTCTAAAGTATAAAAATCTGCATTACAAGATAAAAATACTGAGCAAATGCAAGTTATTGAATACATTAAATCTTTATCTTTGCTTTCTCTCTTCACTCTACTGAAAGGTATTTCTGTTTAATTAAATCTAAAAGTTAATGAAGGCCAAATGTGTATAAGCAGAGGTAGAGTGAATGGTAGCGAGCAATGGCTTGCCTTGATGGAATGGTAATGATAACTTATCTTATTGGGGGATTAAAAACATACACGTGTGTAGTGAAAGGAATTCCTTTATGTGCTGTTTTGCCTTGGTTCTTTGGGAAAACAGCTTGAGAAAGTTTTTCCCTAAGCTCTGAAGAGTTACCCTTTTCTTAGTTTTCTACCCCAGAGCATTCATTACTTTTGTCCAGGTTGATTGACATTTCCTGGGCAAGCTGTAAACAGCTTGGTTTGGATAGTTTTTGTGTGGTTCTGGGCTGCAGCCTGCTCTGTGATTGGTATGCACCTTGCCAGCACTGGTCAATAGACTATACAAATGAGGTGAATTGCAGCCCAGCCTTGCTACTATGCAAATGAAGTGTCTGTGGCCTACTGAGAGGGGATTGGTGAGTTGTGCTCCCCCCCCCACTAGGAGGGACTTTGTCTTGAAATTGACAAGGAGTTGTATATATGTGTGTGTGTATATATATATATATATATATATATATATATATAGTAAAAAACTACTATCTGACTATCTTTCACATTAAGAAGGTGGTGGGCATGGCAGCAATGGCTGCAGAGTCCCCTCCCTGGCGGAGGGTCTCCAAGTGGCCTTAGGAAAGCTGGGCCACTGCCCTACACCCTTACTAGCTCCTGCCATGTCCAACTGGGACACGGGGCCGGCCTCCTCCGTGGCCATGGCCTCCAGGTGGAGGCAGCACCAAGCAAGCGGTACCTGTTCTGGGTTCCCAGCTCCTATGTGGCCTGAGGCCCTGCAGCTCAAAACTGCTGTGGGGTGGGAAGGGAGAAAAGAAAGAGGCATGGAGAGGGTGTTTAGAAGAAATGCCTGAGAGTTTAATGACATCCCAAAGTGAGCTGACCTGGGCCTGTAGCCTCTGCCCCATAGGGCCAGGTGTGCGGCCAGGCTCCCAGCACCCTCGCAGGAAGCCCCAAGCCTCGGTGACTCCCCAGACCCAGAGGGCAGAGCAGTCTCTGGAATCCTGAATGTGGGGCTTGCAGGGGTGGGAGCTGAGCCTAGAGGCGGCTCCGTGACGGAAGCTCTAGTAGGAGGAAGGTGAGTGGTTAAGCCGTGGGCCCTCCAGTCACACAGGCTGGCTTCATCTATCTTTATCTCCTCCAAGCCTCCTTCTCTGCAGAGGAATAACCAATAACTGGACTTGTCACAGTGATGAGTACATGAGTAAATCTTAGCTGCTATTATTTCTATGATGATATTTTCTAAATTAAAAAATTCGGACAAATGGATGGTCTGAAAACAGAAAAAAAAGTCCTCCATTTTTGCATAGCCCCCGATTTTCCCATAACGACCTCGTCTGTGGAACCTAATCATGTCGGTAAGTGAGGAGTGATTGTGTATATGCATATGTATGTGTGTATATATATACATACATATATATATAATACATGTATGTATGTATATATATAAGATATATATACATATATACACATACATACATATACAGATACATACATATATACATATACATATATATGAATATGTATATATGCAGCTGGCCCCAAAGAGGTTCAGTAAGGCAGAAAGAAGCAAGAAAAGAAGCAGCAGGAAGAAGCAGAAGGAAGAAAGCAGAAAGAAGCAACAGAGAGAGACAGGAGGCAAGGGACATCCCAAAGAGCTATAACAACGGTCAAGGGCTCTAACGCTGAAAACAGCGAGAGGCTCGGAAAGCGCCCAGTGGCAGAGCTAGCGGTGACAGATGGCAGGGCCAAGAGGAGCCTGTCCTGAGGGGACTGAGAGGAGCCTGACCTCAGGGGGCCAAGAGGAGTCTGTCCTGAGAGGGCTGACAGTTGCCTGTCCTCAGGGGGCAAGAGTCCTGCATGACCAGGAGGAACTGAGAGAGCTGAAGAAGGGAGATTTTGCTTGCTTGTTTCCCAATCCTGATTCCTTAATAAACCACTTAACTGTAAGTATGGTCTATGAGTTCTGTGTGGCCGTTGCAAAGGATTATTGAACACAGCAGAGAAATAGAGACTGCCGATGGAGGGATGGCTGGTGTCAGAATTGCTAAAAAGGCTGGAGAGTGGAGATATGTCTGACTTCCACCTCGTAGGGAACAAATAGCCTTAGGTTGATCTTGATTCACGTTATCGCCCCTGAAGTCAGACAAATTCTGACGGTGCTACTACTACTACCCAGGTTTCACAACATGCATATAGATACAGAGAAATCTATATCTATCTATCTGTCTATCTGTCTGTCTATCTATCTATCTATGTATCTATCTATCTATCTAGTCCTTGGGTAGTGCAAATGGCTAAGCACTTGGCTGATAATGGAAAGGTTGGCAGTTGGAACCCACCAAGAGGTGCCTCAAAAGAAAAGCCCAGTGATCTGTTTCTGAAAGGTCACAGCCATTAAAACCTTATGTAGCAGTTCTACTCTGCAACACATGGGGTCACCGTGAGTCGTAATTGACTTGATGGCAACTGGTTTGGTTTTGGTACCTCTCTCTGTATATGTAATATGTATGTATATATATATGTAAAGTTCTCAGGTTCTTTGGCAGAACTCCAACTAGTTTTGCAACTACTGCACAATATTCAATCTGATCATTTTCAAAGCCCACTAGCAAAGTTGTCTTTGAGATTGCTTGGTGTCACTATTAGTTGTTGCTGTTACAAGCTGCCTTGGAGTCAGCCCCTAACTCATGGCCGTTTCATGCAAAATGGAACGAGATGCTACCTGGTTATCCCCATGTTTGGTTGTGGATCATACATAGGATTGAGATCCATACGATTTTCATTGGCTGATTTTTGGAAGTAGATCCCCAGGTCTTTCTTCCTAGTCTGTCTTAATCTGGAAGCACTGCTGAAACCTTTTCAGCATTATAGCAACCCACAAGCCTCCACTGACAGACAGGGGTGGTGGCTGCTCATGAGGTGCATTGGCTAGGAATCAAAGCTAGGTTTCCAGAATTCTATCACTGAATCACGACTGTCCCCATCACTATTAGTAGGCTCCAGGAATCTCAGAGTTGGATGAGTTCTCCGCTATCTAGAATAATCTTCCTTCGCATGTGACTCCTACTGTAAAGCAACATGAAACCAGCCATTTGGACCGTACTTGAATACCACTAGTGATGAGAGGCTCACTGCCTCCTAAGGAAACCCATTCTGTGAATGGTTTTTATTAAACCCACATGTGTATGTTCTGGGAGCACTTCTTTTTTATTTTTTTTTAATTTCATATTGCCCTTTTATTTATTTATACAAGAGGGTAGGAATTATGTCTGTTTTAATTCACTTTGTATACCAAACATCTAGCACATAGCAATCTCAAGAAATATTTGTTGAATGAATAAAGTGGTTCTTATTCTTCCCTCTGTAGTTACATAGTTTCACACACACACATGCACGCACACACACACGCGTTATATATAGCTATGTAGTTATAGAATGGAGTCCCTGGGTGGTGTAAATGGTTAAGTGCTTGACTAATAGCCAAAAGGCTGGCAGTTTGAACCCGCCCAAAGCCATCTTGGAATACAGGCCTGGCAATCTGCTTTTGGAAGATCACAGCCTTGAAAGCCCTATTGAGCAGTTCTACTCTGACACATGGGGTTGCCATGAGTTGGAATGGCAACTAACAACTACGAGTTATAGAATGTATTTTGGTAGTATCATACTCCCCTTAAATCTACTTTTCCTAGAGTAAGCATCTAAGTTTCCTCAGTAATCTCTCCTCTCTCACACAGTTTTGAATCTGTCTTCTATTGTGCTTGTTTTCCTTTGAATGCTTCCAGTGGGGCACTCAGAATTAAACAATCATCCAGATGTGCCCTTACCAGGTCAGGAGGGAATGGGGCCATGATGTCCTTGTTTTAGAGACTACAATTACCATGAGCATTTGGTAACAACATGACATATGTGATTCATGGGATTAAAAATGCTTTATCTCCTTACTTTTATATTTCTTAGTGTTTTTTGACTCTGTTGGCAGTTAGCACTATCAGGGTGTTTAATTTGTTTGAACCCACTGTATTCCCAGTTTCTCCCCACATTATATTACTTTAATTAAATGTCTTGCTTACCATATTTCTTTTATATTGAAAGCCTTTCTGCATGATCCCTGAGTAGCAAAACTGAGCATGCATATGTTACCATCCTTTATAAAACTAAGAGGGCTTCTCTATACGTATTGCTGGCCAAGCTTCTTCCCTAATGATTTTAAGTTTTGCTGTCTCACCCTGACAACAGCATTTCAGTTGGTTGGGGTTGACCATTGCATAATATTCTGTTCTAGGATTTCATGTTCCGTTTATTTTGGTTTCTAAATACCTTCCAACCTGCCGTTTCTGATCCACAGCTTGTTGAGTGCAGTGTTACAGGGTACAGCAACTGTTTATCAGTTTCTATGCCTCTGATAAAGCCACTCTCCACCCCACCAAAGCTCCCCATTCCATGGGATTTACAGTAGTAATTGAATACCTAGATTAGGCATCTGTTCTCACGGATTCCTCCCTGGGAATACATTCAGCAACTGTCTAACCTCATCACTCTCACAGAATATGCCTGGAACATTGTGATCTCTCTTATTTATTAAAGGCACAAGGAGCTTGGGACCTGCCACTCTGAGAAATTCCATCCCAGCAAGGGGTCTGGCAAATGTCTGACCCAGGCATGCACACGGGCCAACCATTTCTCTTTCAGAGTGTGTATTCATCTGATTTTCACCTCATCTAAGGAGGACAGAATGCACTGAATTATAGATTTCCTCTCCTCTCTGCCCTTATCATAATCTTTCATGGGCATCACTGTTGTGGGTGTAAACAACGCTGATAGAATGCTAGTTTTATTCAACTCGAGGATATACAGGCTTGTTTAGTGCCTCTAGTTTCTTCTACCTTCTTCCTAGTCAGTCTCAGATTATTAAGGAATTGTCTGAGATTATTGAGTCTCATCAATTCTTCCCTGGTGATGCAGTGGTTAAAGTGCTCGGCTGCTTACTGAAAGGTTGGCAGTTCGAATCCACAGGCCGCTCCATGGGAGAAAGATGTGGTAGTCTGCTTCCATAAAGATTTCCAGCCTTGGAAACCCTATGTGGCAGTTCCAGCCTGTTCTATAGGGTTGCTATGAGTCAGAATCAACTGGACGGCAATGGGTTTTTGGTATGTCCAGATAGCCTAGAGCCTGGACTATTACAATGTCTATTACTTTTTTTTCCCCCCACCTCAAGCCTCTCCAAACTTCAATTCATTCTTTACACTTTAATCTTTCAAAAGTGTGACCACAGACTGGAAGACCCATGAAGGCAGGGACTATTATTTTCTGTTCACTGGTGTATTCTTAGCACAGAGAACTGTATCTGGGGCATTCAGAAATATTTTTTGAATGACTTACAAGCTACCAAAATTTCATGTCATATTACTGCATGCAAAAGAACTCATTAGCTTGGTATTAAAGGTGTTTTGTGATCTCTTTTTGTTGTTGTTAGTTGCCATTGAGTTCACTCCGACTCATGGTGACCTTATGTATAACAGAATGGAACACTGTCCAGTTCTGTGCCATCTTCTTGATCATTAGTATGTTTGGAAGAAAGGCCGAGATCTCATTCTGAATTAACCAATGAAAACCCTATGGATCACAGAATACTGTGATTTATCTAACCCTTTTCTATTACTCGAAACCAAAGCAGCTCTTCAAAGTGACAAGTCAAATAAAATTACTAAGCAAGTTGCTGCACTGAAAATTAACCAGTAGCTAGGATTTTTCTTCCATCACCAAAAGGTCAAAATTGCCATGAAAGGCAGTGACTTTTTTTTTTAAGTTTTCTTTTTATTGTACTTTAGGTGAAGGTTTACAAAACAAATAGTTTCACATTAAGCAGTCAGTACATATATTGTTTTCTGACATTGGTTAACAACCCCAAGACATGTCAACACTCTCCCTTCTTGACCACGGAGGACCCTTTTTTTTTTTTTTTGGTGAAAATATACATAGCCAAAGATACACCATTTCAAAAATTTCCACATGTACAATTCAGTGACATCGATTACATTCTTCCAGTTGTGCTGCTGGTCTCGCTTTAGAAGAAGGCTTACAGAACAAAATAGTTTCTCATTAAACAGTATACACATTGCACTATGACAATGGTTAACAACCCCACTACATGTCAACACTGTCCTTACTCAAACTTGAGTTCCCTATCACCAGCTTTCCTGTCCCCTTCTGCCTTCTAGTCCTCGTCCCTGGACTGCTGTCCCTCATTAGTCCAGTTTTGTTTTATGGGGCTGTCCAATCCCTGGCTTAACGGTGAACCTCGGGAGTGACTTCACCGCTGAGCTAAAAGGGTGTTCGGGGGCCATACTCTCAGAGTTTCTCCAGCCTCTGTCAGGCCAGTAAATCTGATCTTTTTTTGTGTTAGAATTTTGTTCTACATCCTTCTCCAGCTCTGTCCAGAGCCCTCTGTTGTGATCCCAGTCAGAGCAGTCAGTGGTAGTAGCCGGGCACCATCTAGCTGTACTGGACTCAGTCTGGCGGAGGCCTTGGTAGCTGTAGTCCATTAATCATTTGGACTAATCTTTTCCTTGTAACCTGTTCTCTTCATTCGCCCTTGCTCCCGAAGGAGTGAGAACAGTGGAGTATCTTAGATGGCTGCTCTCAGGCTTTGAAGACCCCAGATGCTACTCACCAAGGTAGAATGCAGAACATTGTCTTTATAAACTGTGTTATGCCAACTGAGGCTAGATGTTCCCCAAGACCATGGTCCCCACAGCCCTCCACCCAGCAATTCAGTCCCTCAGGGATTTTGGATGTGTCTATGGAGCTTCCATGACTTTTCCTGGTACAAGTTGTGCTGGCTTCCCCAGTATTATGTTCTATCTTACCCTTCACCAAAGTTACCACTTATCTATTGTCTATTTAGTATTTCCCCCCGACTCATCCCATCCCTCGTAACCAACAAAGATTGTTTCCTTTTTTGTGTAAACATTTACATGAGTTTTTACAGTACAGGTCTCATACAATATTTGTCCTTTTGTGATTGACTTATTTCACTCAGGAAAATGTCCTCCAGTTTCATCCATGTTATGAGATGCTTCACAGATTCATCATAGTTCTTTATTGTTGCATAATACTCCACTGCGTGTATGTACCATAGTTTGTTTATCCATTCATCTTTTGATGGGCATCTAGGTGGTTTCCATCTTTTTGCTATTGTGAACAAAGCCACAATGAACATGGGTATGCATATGTCTATTTGAGTGATGGCTCTTATTTCTTCAGAATATATTCCTAGGAGTGGGATTGCTGGATCGTATAGTATTTCTATTTCTAGCTTTCTAAAGAAGCACCATATCATTTTCCAAAATGATATATCATTATGCATGCCCACCAGCAGTACATAAGAGTTCCGATCTCCCCGCAGCCACTCCAACATTTGTTATTTCTAGTTTTTTTATTCGTGCCAGTAATGCTGGGGTGAGATGGTATCTCACTGTGGTTTTAATTTGCATTTCTCTAATGGCTAGTGATTGCGAGCATTTCCTCTTGTGTCTGTTGGCTGCTTGACTGCCTTCTTTGATGAAGTGTCTGTTCATTTCCTTTGCCAATTTTTTAAATGGATTATTTGTCTTTTTGTTGTAGAGGTGTCGGATTTTCTTATAGGTTTTAGAGATTAGACCTTTGTCTGACTTGTAATGCCCCCCAAGTTTTTCCCAGTCTGTAGGTTTTCTTTTTACTCTTTTGGTGACGTCTTTTGAAGAGCGTAAGTTTTTGATATTTAGAAGATCCCAGTTATCTAGCTTATCTTCCAGAGTTTGTGTGTAGATGGTTATGGCCTCTAGCATTTATTCTATTTTTTCTTCTATGAAATTTACAGTTTTTGGTTTTATATTTAGGTCTTTGATCCATTTTGAATTAGTTTTTGTATATGGTGTGAGTTAGGGGTTCTGTTTCAGTTTTTTGCAGATGGATATCCAGTTTTGCCAGGACCATTTGTTAAAAAGACTGTCTTTTCCCCATTTGATGGACTTTGGGCCCTTGTCGAAGATCAGGTATTCATAGGTGGATGGATTTACATCTGCATTTTCAGTTCTGTTCCATTGGTCAATGCATCTGTCATTGTACCAGTACCAGGCTGTTTTGACTACCATAGATGTATAGTAGGTTCTGAGGTCAGGTAATGTTAGTCCTACTTTCTTCTTCTTCAGTAGTGCTTTACTTATTCGGGGCTTCTCCCCTTTTCATATAAAGTTAATGATTAGTTTTTCCATCTCTTTAAAGAATGTTGTTGTTATTTCGATCAATATTGCATTATGTTTGCAAATTGCCTTGGGTAGAATTGTCATTTTCACAATGTTGAGTCTCCCTATCCAGGAGCGTGGTATGTTTTTCCATTTATGGAGATCCCTTTGGGTTTCTTGCAGTAGTGTTTTATAGTTTTCTTTGTGCAGGTCTTTTACATCCCTGGTCAGATTTATTCCAGAGGATTTTATTTTTTAGGGGCTATTATAAATGATATATCTTTCCTGATTTCCTTTTCATCATTGTCCTTACTGGTGTATAGGAATCCAACTGATTTTTGTATGTTTATCTTGTATCCTGCTACTCTGCTGAATCTTTCTACTAGTTCCAGTAGATTTCTTGTGGTGTCTTTCGGGTTTTCTATGTAGAGTATCATATCATCTGCAAACAGGGACAGTTTAACTTCTTCATTACCAATTTGGATGCCCTTTATTTCTTT
>NW_004443954.1:23080363-23094978 GCF_000243295.1 Trichechus manatus latirostris | reverse complement strand
TGGTTTTGCATAGATGCCCTTTATTATGTTGAGAAATTTCCCTTCTATACCTATTTTATTGACAGTTTTTATCAGGAATGGGTATTGGACTTTATCGAATGCCTTTTCTGCATCAATTGAGACGATCATGTGATTCTTTTCTTTCTTTTCATTTATGTGGTGGATTACGTTGATTGATTTTTCTAATGTTGAACTATCCTTTCATACCTGGTATGAATCCTACTTGATTGTGGTGTTTTATTTTTTTTTGATATGATGCTGAATTCTATTGGCTAGAATTTTGTTGAGAATTTTTGCACCTATACTCATGAGAGACATTGGTCTGTAATTTTCTTTTTTTGTGACATCTTTGCCTGGTTTTGGTATCAGGGTTATGTTGGCTTCATAGAATGAATTTAGAAGTATCTCGTCCTTTTCTATGTTCTGAAATAGTTTGAGTAGTACTGGTACAAGCTCTTTTCTGAATGTTTGGTAGAATTCTCCAGTGAAGCCATCTGGGCCAGGGCTTTTTTTCGTTGGGAGTTTTTTTTGTAAATTTCCTTTTCAATCGCTTCTCTTGTTATGGGTCTGTTCAGATTTTCAACATCAGTTTGTGATAGTTTGGATAGGTAGTTTATTTCTAGAAATTTATCTATTTCTTCTAGGTTTTCAAATTTTTTGGAATATAGTTTTTCATAATGCTCTGTTATAATCCTTTTTATTTCAGTTGGGTCTGTTGTAATGTCCCCCGTTTCACGTCTTTTTTGGGTTATTTGCGTCTTCTCCTGTTTTTCTTTTGTCAGTCTGGCCAATGGTTTGTGGATTTTGTTGATTCTTTCAAAGAACGAACTTTTGGTTTTGTTGATTCATTGTATTGTTTTTCTATTCTCTATTTCATTTATTTATGCTCTGATCTTTTTTATTTCCTTTCTTCTGGTGACTGTGCGCTTTTTTTTTACTGTTCTCTTTCTATTTGTTTGAGTTGTGTAGTTAATGTTTTAATTTTATCCCTTTCTTTTTTTTTGATGTGTACATCTATTGCTGTAAATTGTTCTCTGAGGACTGCCTTTGCTGTGTCCGAAAGGTTTTGGTATAGTGTGTTTTCATTCTCATTTGATTCTAGGAATTTTTCGATTCCATCTCTGATTTCTTCTATTACCCAGTGGTTTGTAAGCAGGGTGTTAGTCAGTTTCCATGGAATTGATTTTTTTTCTCACTCTTTCTGTTGATAATTTCTACCTTGATGGCATTGTGGTCAGAGAAGATACTTTGTATTATCTCAGTGTTCTGGATCTTGTCGAGGATTGCTCTGTGGCCTAAGATGTGGTCTATTCTGGAGAGCATTTCTTATGCAGTGGAAAAGAATGTGTACTTTGCAGCTGTAGAGTGGAGTGTTCTACATATGTCTATGAGGTCAAGTTGGCTGACTGTGCCCTTTAGGTCTTCCGTGTCTTTTCTGAGTTTCTTTTTAGATGTTCTGTCCCTTACCGAGAGTGGTGTGTTGAAATCTCCTACTATTATTGTGGAACTGTCAATTTCTCTTATCAGTACTGTTAGAGTTTGTTTTATGTATTTTGGAGCCCTGTCGTTGGGTGCATAGATGTTTATTATGGTTATGTCTTCATGATGGATTGTCCCTTTAATCAGTATATAGTGTCCTTCTTTGTCTTTTATCGTGGATTTTGTTTTAAAGTCTATTGTATCTGAGATTAATATTGCTACTCCTGCTCTTTTTTGGTAGTTGTTTGCTTGATATATTTTTTTCAACCTTTGATTTTTAATAAATTTACATCTTTATTTCTAAGATGTGTCTCTTGTAGACAGCATATTGATGGATCCTTTTTTTTTTTTATCCATTCTGTCACTCTCCATGTCTTTATGGGTGCATTTAGGCCATTTACCTTCTGTGTAACTATTGATAGGTGTGAGTTTATTGCTGTCATTTTGTAGTGCTTTTTTTGTAGTGCTGACATTTTCTTTATTCCTCTTATTCTCATGTGCTGAATTCCTTTCGTTTGAGGATTTTTTTAATTTCTTTTTTTTTTTAGGTATTGTTTTTACTGAGAGTTTATGTTTTACCTCTTTATTTTGATGAGTAGATTTGTTAGCTTTCTTTGTGGTTACCATGAATTTTACCCTTATCTTTCTAAGTTTGAAGCAGTCTATTATTACTTGGTATCGCCTTGCCTTCCTCTCCATTAGAAGGTTTTATACCTATACCGTTTATTCCCTCTTTTATTTTTCTGATGTCATCATTTACAGATGAACTGTTCTGATTCCCTGCTGTATTTCTTTTGGTTTGGATAATCTTTGAGATTTCATTTCCTAGATTCATATCTGGCTGTTATGATCCTGCATCCTGGATTCAGCCTGTGAGCTGAAGTTGTTTGTCCTCAGATTGAAGGACTCCCTTTAATAATTGTTGTAAGTTTGGTTTGGTTTTTACATATTCCCTTAATTTCTGTTTATTTGGAAATGTCCTAATTTCACCATCACATTTAAATGAGAGTTTTGCAGGATATATTACTCTTGGCTGGCAGTTTTTTTCTTTCAAGGTTTTATATATTTCATCCCATTGCCTTTTTGCTTGCATGGTTTCTGCTGAATAATCTGAGCTTAGTGTTATTGTTTCTCCTCTGTATGTGACTTCTTGTTTTTCTCGAGCTGCTCTCAAGATTCTTTGTTTGTCTTTGATTTTGGCAAGTGTTATTATGATATGCCTTGGTGATTTTCTTTTCTGGTTTATCTTATATAGGGCTCATTGAGCTTTTTGGATGGCCAGCTTTTCATCTTTCATGATATTGAGGAAGTTTTCTGTCAGCAGTTCTTCAATGATCCTCTCTGTGTTTTCTGTTTTCTCCTCCTGTTCTGGAACTCCGATCACTCGCAAATTTTTGCTTTTGATTTTATCCCACATAATTATCAGTGTCTCTTCAGTTTTCTTCGTTCTTTTTTCTGATTTTTCCTCAAACAGATTTGAAGGTGTTTGTCTTCAATTTTACTGATCCTGTCTTCCACTGTTTCAAATCTGCTCCTCAGCCCTTCTATGACTCTGTCCATTTCTGAAATCTTATTTTTTTTTATTTCTAATTGTTGTTTTTGTATGATTTCTAGTTGTGAATTTATTTTGTTATTTTGTTCCTGCATTATTTTCTTGAATTCTTCCATTATTTGCCTATATTTTGCATGAATTTTTCCACACTTTCCAGAATTTTCTATTTTTTCCTCATTTTTGTCTGCTTTTTGCTTCAACTCTTGAATAGTCTGAATATTCGAGATTTAAATTTCCTGTCAGGTAGTTCTAGTGCTTTTTCTTCCACTGGAAAGTCATCTGGTGTTTTATTTTGGACACCTACTGGAACCATTCTGTCCTGTTTTTGTATATGTTTTGATATTGTCTGCCATCTTTGGGGCATTCGGTAGTTATTTTTCTCATTTATTGATCGTAGAGCTGTTTGTTTCATCCTTTTTTTTTGTTTTATTTGGCTATGTCTGAGCCAGCGGACTGTGTGTTCTTTGATGTTTGCTCATCTCTGTGCAAGATAGTTTTTGCCTCCTTCTCCAATTGGCAGGGTCAATCGCTCAGATATGGCACAGCAGGGCACGTCTAGCTGAAGAAGAGTTGCTGGGATGGGTTGTTTGTGGCACTTACTATGGCCACTAGAGCTGGCCGTTAATCAGTGCAAGGCAGGTTCTGGTAGGCCGTGCCTGTGCTGCTTGGTGGTGTGATGTTCTGTGCACAGTGCAGGTAGGCAGGTTGGGTGGGGGAGCTAAGGTGAGCATGGGAGAGATGAGAGAGAGGAGAGAGGAACAGAAGCCAAAAACTTACAAACAAACAAAAAAGAGTTCTAGGGAAGCTTGCCATTGGAGTGGAGAGATGAGAGACTATGAAATGGAGAAAAACAAAAAGGAGAAGAAGAAAAAAAAAGAAAAAAAAAGAATAAATAAAAATTAGAATAAAAAAAGAAAATCAAAGCTCCCAGGGATCCCACTGGTGTGGCTATGAGGTCTGGGGAAGTTGCTCCCAGGCCATGAAGTACAGCCTGGCTAGAAGTCAGAGAGGTGTCACTCAGCACCAGGTATTCAGGGGACAGGAAGAGAAGGAAAGTATAGAGAGAAGAGAAACTGAGTAATGAAGAAAGACAAAAAGGGAAAAAGAAGGAAAAGAAAACAAAACAAATTTAAAAAAAGATCAAGAAAAATCCCCTCCAAAACAGAAAAACAAAACAAACAAACAAAAAAACAAGAAAAAGGAAATGCCCTCATAGATTCCTCTGCGCCTTTGCACAAACTGAGGGGTAGGTCCCAAGCTGCGCAATACTGCCTGGCTAGAACAGGCTCCCAGTTCAAGAATAGAAAATGGAAACAAACAAACAATTCATAACAAACAAAAAATAAAGCCCCGGGATCCCACCAGCATGGCAGCATGGGCTGGAAAGCAGTTTCACAGTCAAGTGGTGTTTTGCAGCCTTTCAGGAAGAAGCAAAGATGGCACACGGAGCCAGGTATTTTAGAGAAAGGAGGGGGAGTGGTGCAAGGTAAGGAAGAAATCTAAAGAGCGGAAAAAAAGCAACACCAGCAGCCAACAAATGCACTTAGTGAGCCGGGCATTGTGGGCAGGTGGAATCCAAGCAACAGCAGGGTGAGGCCGATGCTTCCCAGCCAAGAGACTGTGGCTGCAGGAGGCAAAGGAGGCCAAGTGTGGGTTAAGAAAGGTGAGGGGTGGGAAAGCGTATATCACTGGTTACTGGTTGTTCTGTCTCCTGCTGGAAGCTCTGTGAAGCTGCTTTCTCGTACCCCCTGTTTGCTGGTCTCTGATAGGAGTCCAAGATGGTGGATCCATGCTGCGTTAGCTGGTAGGGGACCTCTGCATGTATCTCTCCTTGCTCTCTGTTCTCTGTCAGTTTCTTATTCCATTCGGTGCTTGGCTGAATTCTTTATCTCTTCATTTGATGCTTAGGGTTTCAGGATTGCCTTTTTCTCTGTTTGGCTTAGTTTTTCAGATCTTTGCTGTGGCTGGATGGTGTAGTGCTTCTGCCTATAGTGCCATGTTGCCTGGAACTGTCGGCAGTGACTTTAATAGCACATTGCCCAGAAATTATAATGGGTATAGATAAGGAAAAGAAAAAAAAAATCCTAATATTATTTGAAACACTTATAGAGAAGATACAGTTTAAATTTGAACTAATCCAGGAAGCAGTAAATTGCCAAATTCTTTTCATATTTTTGAAACCAGACCTGTGGAAATGCTATCATTTTGAATAATTTACTGGGTCACATTTACTTAGCATTCAATAAGAAGAAGCATGACTAATATTGAGAAGTACTCATTTGAATACAATTTAGCTCCACAAATATTATTTATTAGGTGATTTCTATGTGTCCATTGTCATAGAAGAGATGATATTTAAACTGCTTTTTTGAGGTATGATGTAGAAGATGGAAATGGAAGCAAAAACTAAAAGGGAGATGTGCGAGGAAGGGAATGTTAGGGACAGTCATCAGCTAATTTGCTGAGCTTTTGAATAGCAGGAAATAGCAGCAGCAAATGAGGCAATTTACGCACAGAGGTTGTTTCACTAGTAGGTGGAAGAAGTGGTTGTCCATTTGCTGTACTGTCAGAGGCACCCAGAAGGGCTCTTTATTCCACCAAGAGCAAGCTAGTGAATGCCTGGAATTTTGGATTTATAAAAGCTTCCATTTGGCTTAAAGTTTTCTTTCTTATTTCTGAGGAAACACTCCTGGGTTAGGAATACATTGATCCTTTGCAGTCATTTATAATGTTAAAGTCATTATACAATCTTTTTTTCCAAGATGAGGAAGTTATGGTGCACACTGGGCAGCCCATAGGAGCATGGAAAGGCCATACTCAAGCTAGGGATTTGTTGGAAGGAGGAGGTGACACTCAGATTACACAGTTTTGACAATGGGCACTGGCTATCCATTCATTCACTCTATATGTAAGGATTGGGCTATGGAAGGAGATGTCTTTTGGGGCAATGTTTTCACATATGCCAGGTTTGGAATAGGCCCATGGCTGATAGAAATACTCCTATAGTAAGGACCCAAGGAGTTTGGGCTGCAGACAGGGGCAGATTAACCTGTAAGCATGGTATGCACCAGCTTACAGTAAGCAAGGTATACACAGGCTTAATTGTGTTTACTTGCTAATCTGTACTGCACAATTTCACATAGGTTTCACCACATCTTTGATGTGGTAAAAAACAGATGAAATTATGCACTACAGATTAGCAAGTAAGCACAATTAAGCCTGTGCGTACCTTGTTTATTGAGTAATCCGTCCCTGGCTACAGAGAATGACAAACTGCTGGGGCCCAGTGGTCTGGAATATGGCCCAATGAAGGAGTATTAGAGCACTGGAAAGAAATACAACCAGAATGCTCCTTAGAAGAGAGGATGGTGAGACTTTGGCTCGCTTTCCTGAACACATCATCAGGAAAGACCAATCGCTAGAAAAGGACATCGTGTTTAGGAAAGTAGAGGGTCAGCAGAAATGAGGGAAACCCTCAATGGGATGGATTGACACAAGCCACAACAATGGACTCGAGCATACCACAGATCATGGAGACAGCACAGGACCAGGCAACGTTTTATTTTGTTATACATAGGTCGCCATGACTAAGAGGCGACTAACAACAATAACCCCAAAGCCAGGCCACCTCTGGCTGGAGCCTCCTCGATTTGTTTTCTCCACCAGGGCTCAGTGGTGTGTGTGTGTGTGTGTGCGTGTGTGTGAAAGACTGGTAGTCATATAAGATTTGTTCATTCATTCTTTTGTTGAACAAATATTTCTAGAGCAGCTGCTATGTGTCGAGCACTTGGCTAGAGCATGTGACCTGGTGGCTTCCTGAGAGCTCTGATCTAGCAGGGAAGACAGGTACGTCTAGGTAATCACGTGTATGATAAGTGCTACAGGAAAAGACATACGGGGCGCCATGAGGGTATGAAATATAGTTATGGGATGGGGTGAGAGGGTAGAGATGTCATCACTCAAGGACTTTTCGACTGTTTATTGATTTGGGACTTTATCCTAGGGGCAAAGGGAATTATTGAAAGGGAGTTAAGCCAGAGAGCAAGATGATTTTATTTGGATTTTTCTAAAAAGGATATTTTGGGTGCAGCGTGGAGCATGGCTGGGGGATACTAGCAGAACTTCTGTTGGTCTAATTAGGTGGCATTACAGGATTTCAAGCAGAGATGGCATTACATGGTTTAGAGTACTGGCAGCTAGGTTGAAGCAAAGTGGGCTGATGCAAGATATGGTCAGGAGGTAGTAGACTAAAGCTTTGGACTTGCCTGGAGTTGGTGGTCATGAGAAAGAGACTGAAGAAGGGCTTTCGGGTTTTCATCTTGAGCAATAGGGTGGATGGGGGTACTATTTACCGTTTTAGGGAAGATGGAACGTGAAGCAGATTTAGGGGATAGTTCATAAGTGCAGTTTTCCATATGTAGGGCTTGAGGTAGCTATGGAATAAGCAAATGAAAATTTTGTGTGAATATTCCTTACTGTGAGGAGCCTGTATCCCCCTGATAAAGACAGATAATCTATTGCTATCATCATACCACTTAGAATTTTTGAAAGGCCCTCCATTTTCTGCTGCATCAAATCTAATCTTTTAAGATTAACTGCTATCTGGTTAAAGCCTATTTGAATATCCTCCCTTGATTTGGTCAGCCAGTTTTGAACTTTTTTGGGGGTGTGTGATACTTAAAGAGCCCTAGTGGTGCAGTGGTTAAAGCGATTGACTGCTAACCAAAAGGTTGGAGGTTCAAAACCACCACCTGCTCTGCAGGAGGAAGATGGGTTCTGTAGGGGTCTCTATGAGTCAGAACTGACTCGATGATAGTGGGTTTGGTTTTTTGGTTTGGATGGTTAAAGTTGTATGTCAATTTGGCTGGGCTATGATTTTTAGTGGTTTGGCAGTTATGATGTAACTTGGCAGCTATGTAATGATGTAATCACCTCCATAATGAGATCTGATACAATGTGATCGCTTCCATGATGAGATCTGTTATGAGCAGCCAGTTAGTTGAAAGGGAATTTCCTTAAGGGTGTGGCCTCCATCCAATATATGTGGCCTTTCTGGCAAGGCTTGGGGGCTTTTGCTAGCTCTGGATCCTGAATTTGGCTTCTGTTCATCAGACGTCTGGTTCTTGGGACTTGAGCTAGAGCTTACCTGCCGATCTTGGGTTCACCACCCCTGCAGCTACGTGAGTCAGGAGAAGCCTGACCCACGGACTTTGGAATTTCCAGCCTCTGTAATATATTTCCTTGTTATAAATCTCTCTCTCTCTGTGTATGTATATGTGTGTGTGTGTGTGTGTGTGTGTGTGTGTGTGTGTATACATACTTCATTGCTTTTGCTTTTCTAGAGAACTCAGCCTAAGATGGGGTGGGGGGAGGGGGGACACAGACCTCTTTGAGAATCTCATGAAAATTGTGAAACTTCTCCCTAGAAAAATCCACATACAAAAATACACACAACATTTTGCTTATAATTACAATAGATGTGAGGTGATTTTAAGTCATTTATGTTTACGGGGCTTGCTGGTACATGGTCTGTGTGCAGGGTGACCATAAATCTGGGGGCCATCCTGCTTTGCACCTGGAATCTTGGTCTTTGTCCAGTTAGTTAATGCTCCCTTTCATTCTCAAAGTTGTTCTTATTTGGATGATAAATTAGATGGTTACCTTAATTAGGAGGCTCACAGACCCCTAAGCCCATAGCCAAGCCCTTCTAGGATCTGTGGACACTACTCTGAACCTTCGTTTCTTCACTAGCTTCTGCTCAAATGCCATTTAGCAGCTGCACAAACTTGCATATGTTATGTGACATCTCTGAGACTTGATACACTCATTTGTGAATTAGATATCTGGCTACTTTGTAGAGTTGCTGGGAGAATTATATGAAAAAGACACTGTGCCGGCCACATAGAAATCGTTTGTATTATTGATTATTAACTTCTATTATATTCCCCTCATCCCCACTCTGGATTCTATTACAATGCTGACTACTAGTTAAATGAATAATAACCATGGCAGAGGAGGAGGCTGAAGCCATTGTCCATGGCTACTGATAAAATGGGAGAAGTTTTGGGCACTGTAACTAGAAAAATAAATACATTTCCAGAGATTTTTGTAGTAATTATCAGTGATGATCTCCGCCCCCCCCAAATAACAATATTGATACCAACTTGATATTTACCTACAGTTTTTGGTTTACATTAATACAGTATATCTCAAGAAGTTTTGCGTTATCACAATAGGGTAAAATGTGCTCATTCAATGACAGAAAAGTATATGCTTTCTCATGTCTGGAAGTTCATGGTACCTTGAATGCTGCCTTCTTTTTTATTTGGCTTAAATAAGGGCTGTCCTGAGCAAGTCCATATCCGCCATTTCTCAGTTGTATGAATCGTACCCTTACATTCTCTACCTGTATAGTAGCACTATTTTTGGTAGCTCTTCACAAAGTCCAGGGGAACTGAAATGGCACTGACTTTTTTTCTTTCTTTCTTTTTTTTCCTATGAAGAAAGTAATCCCCCAATCTCCCACTTAGTCCTTTGCTATTTTCTCCGCTTGCTGTGTTCTGCTAGGTAGGATGTCCTTATTCTATGTTCGGTTCCGCCCTTTTTTTTCATAGCTTACCGCCGGGTAATTGTCTCATATAACACAAGTAACTCTAATCTCAGTTTTGTAATTATGTTTAAATTTTGGGAGGAGAAAGACCCAACACATTGTTTTAATGCTGGTTTATTTCAAAAACAAATTCAATTATCATAGATTACAAAGATCACTTTTCCAAGTTCAAGTTGACACGAGTGAGCTATGCTCTGGAGAAATATATGCATGTATTCATGTCAGTCTCTGCTTCATTGCATTCTGCCAGGAGCTGCAAACATTACCAACCAGGCAGTGAATCCACATTTAGCATTTCCTATGCCTGCTGTTCACGCATGGGGTCACTGCTGCTCCCTCGGCCCTTTTGGAGGGAACTTCCTTTGAACTCTGAGGAGAATGGGAGCTTTGGACACTCTTCATCTACTGTTTGAAATGTTCAGAGCAATGGGATTGCAGTTTGCAGTCATTTACCTGCCTTTTCTTGTTTTGGCTGCAACTTGTTTTTTTTTAACGGCATTCCCAGGAATCAGATTTCCTTTTATACGGATAATCAATCTCCAACTCTCATTATGAGAAATACCAATTACAAGTGGTCACAAATGTGTTTCCTGAGTGTGACCTGGACAAAAAGAAGCAACAGCAAACCAACCAACCACACCACAGACCAGTGTTTCTACAGCTCATACTGAATGACAAAAACAAACAAGTGTAGAAATACTTGTGCGTGGTTCCCCATAATTGGTGGGGCTGGAAGAGCCATTGCCAAATTTTGCCGCCTATGCTTGGCTAGGCTCCCAGGCACCAGGCCTCAGCCATGTGTGCCATTATGCCATTAGAGACAAATACAGTCACCCTGATACATGAGCCATGGCTTTTGGTGGGGATCTCAACACGTGCAATGCACACTTTCATTATTCCAATGATTTCAAATTTGCCTGATGCTTGGATGAAAGAAACAAACATGAGGCATTAGTTCACTGACCTCTGAAATCCTTGCAGAGATTCTTTATAACATCTATGGAAACAGAGAGATGAACTGACTAGCTCAAGGTCATTTAGCTCATCAGTGTTGTAAACTGTGTGCTCTGTATTTCTGTCATGCCCTGTCTTTTCCAGATGAGAAATCTGGGGCTCAAAAAGACTCTATGGGGCTTGATAAAGGACTTAGACCAGCAAGCAGAGAAGCTAGGATTGGAACCCAGAACCACCTCATTCTGAATCTCTTTCCATCATACCATCTACACTGCCAAGGGCAAGGTAGTCTTATTTGGGAACCAGGATTGACTCTTCACAAATATGTAAACGAGGCATTTATAGATAGATACATGTGAGCTCACTTTTCCTTGGTCACCTCCATACCCTTTATGTACTAGTTTTCCTCCCCAATAACACCAAAGAACATTTGTGAGTATCTAGCATGTACCAGAAATACTATCAATGTTACTTACCTGTCTTAACTCTTTCAATTCACACATCCACCCTATGTTGTTCTTGCTAGCTGCCATCAATCAGTCCCTGACTCATGTGATCCCATGCACAACAGAACAAAATGCTTCCTGGTCTTGCATTATCCCCATGATCAGTTGTGAATCAGATCATTTTTATCCATAGGATTTTCACTGGCTGATTTTCATAAGTAAATGACCAGGACTTTATTCCTAGTCCACTTTAGTCTGGAAGCTCTGCTGAAATCTGTTCAGCATCATAGCAACCCACGAGCCTCCACTGACAGATAGGGTAGTGGCTGTGCATGAAATGCAGTGGCTGGGAATGAAACCCAGGTCTCCTGCATGGAAGGCAAGATTTCTACCACTGAGCCACCATTGCCCTCATCACCCTGTGTGGGAGGTAGTATCATGTTTCCAGCCTACTTTCAAGGGAACTGAGGCACGTTGTGGCTGTAGAGCCTGTTCTTAACCACCTCGAACACCACCTCCCTATTCTTCTCATCCACTATCTCTCATCCACTCCTTTTAAGTGTCTTGGTGGCCATCCCTTCCCCATCCTGCTCTCTCTAGCAGTATTCCACATTCAGTAGACTGTATCTGCCCAGTTCCTTGGGGCCGTTACATGCCTGGAACTAATCTGGTTTGTTATTCTATAACAATATCCTGTAATTCCACAGGGTACATTCAGGGGAGACAGGCCATTTGCAACAATCAGAGAACACTGGCAAGTGTGTGGAGGAATTAAAGATTGAATCCAACATGTCACAAAGCATCCATAGTCAGGGTCATTTACATCTCAGTGGAGTCCCTTGGTGGTGAAACCATTAACACTCTTGGCTGCTAACTGAAAGGTTGGAGGTTTGAGTTTACCCAGAAACACCTTGGAAGGAAGGCCTAGTGATCTGCTTCTGAAAGGTCACAGACATTAAAAACTCTATGGAGTACAGTTCTACTTGAAACACATGGGGTCACCATGAGTCGGAGATGACTCACCAGCAACTGGTTTTTGGTTTTTGGATGATTCAGACAGGGCAGCTGAGAAAGATGATACCAGCCCCTTTGCCCATAAGAAGTATCCTTCTCCAGGTTGGGTCTTTGACACCTCAACTTGAGATGACATCCAAAGAAATTGGGAACATAGGCTTCTAAACTGAGACATTTAGAAAGAGCTTTTGAAGAGCTGTTTGAATCATATCCCAAAACTTTTGCAAAAGTTAAAAAAAAAAAAATTCCACATGCATTTTTTTCATGTTCCCTGAAAATTACCAAGAATTTGACATTTGTCATCACAATTTAAACGATTATGATGGAGGTCATGGTTAGTCACAATTTTGAGGGCACTTAAAAATAAAACTTAACACTGGGAGACAAAAAAGATCACTGAAGAAATAAAATTTAAGTTTAAGAAAGATTTTATCTGGCCTGATTTTTCAAAAGTGCATTTGAGAACTCTGAATATTTTGAATTTTTTTTCTAATTCTGAGAAACTTTATCTATTTTCATTCCCTTCTCTAATTTTAAAAGAAAAACTTTTGATCTGCTCTGAATAATAATGATTTTAAAACATTTAAACATGTCCTTTCAATCATCTGGTCAATTTCTTGAAAGTCTTCTGCAATTACTCAGAGGTCATAATGCTAGTTGTAACTTATTGGGGTCTCCCCTTTTTATACCTACTTGTAGCTTTGTTGGGTTGAATATTATTGAGCCTGGTCTCAAGACCATGTCTGGAGGAAGAAAACATGTATTTCCCTTTCTGGGCTTTATTTGTAATTGGCATATGTGATCCAAATGTGCAAACTTCCTCATCTTGTCTCTGTTTCCATTTGATTAGATCATTTTTGATTTATGGTTTGAAATACAATCATACTTTGGCGACTCTGCCTTCTGTTAAAACCTGTAGAAACCAAAGCAAGAGGCTTATCCCTTCTCAGCCTTGGTACCAATCTAATGTTGTCTTTTCTTTTCCAAATAAGGGGATAGCTAACTTAAATTATTAGTTTGCTCCCTTTTGTACATCAGTGGAATAGTATCAAAGAATTTAAAAATGAGTTGGTATTGGAGCATGTAAATGGAACGCATTTTAACAAGAGCACAAGGGAACAGCTGTTGCCTGTGCAAAATCTAAAAATGGCTGATGTCAGAGGTCCTTTAACTTCATGAGGAGAGAGAAGAATCAAGATCAACCTCAGCTCAAGGATGATTCATTATTATGAGGTGAAGATCAAACATACTTCCACCCTCCAAACTTTTTACCAGTTCTGACACCAGCTGTCCCTCCCATATCTCTCTCTCCTTCTCTGCTAGGTTCGATAATTCATTGCAGTGGCCAGACAGAACTCATAGACTATACTCACAATTATGGGGTTTATTAAGGAAGTAACAAGTACAACGTGGGATCAGGATCAACAGGTTACAACTCAGGATCAGGAAACATGTAGTCAAGCTCTGGAAGGCTCCCCTGAAGTGCAGAGCACATCCCTCCCTTCTTCAGTGCAAGACAACTCTTCAGCTCCTCTTGGACTTGCAAGCAAGCAGGGCTTTCTTTCTGCCATGGATGCCTTCTGAGGACAGGCCTCCTTTCAGCCCCCTAAGGACAGGCTCCTCTTGGCTCTGGCCTCTACTCTGCTTGGGCAAGTGTTACAAAGCTCTTTAGCTCTGTTGATAAGTACTCAGAGGCACCCAACTCCACCAGCAAGCCTTCTGCTTGAAGGCGCTCAGCCCTCTTTCTCTGTAGGTCAGCAAGCCTAGCTCTGCCAAGTGCCTGGAGGCATGCCACGCCAGCAGTGAGCCTCACGCCCAAAGATTCTCAGCTCTCTTGTTCTGTGGGCTAAGAAACCCACCATGCCATTTCATGACATTTTCCTGGTTCCTGCCATTTCGAAGACTGCTGCTTACTACTCTCTGTTTCTCCAGATTTTCTGGAGCCATTGAAGCTAGTTAAACCCCAAAACTGTTGCTGTGTGATATTCTTTAAATTTTAAAACTTAAACCAAAAATATCCCTTAAAGTCTTGTTTAAACCAAACAACAGTTTCTTTTAATCAGTAAAGAATGTCTGCCTTAAGCATTGTACTCTTTTAAAGAACTATCTATGTGGGATCAAACTGACAACAGCAACTTGAAAGGTTAGATACGAATCATTGGGGCAGTGAGTTTATGTTAATGGGAGAGGAACAATTTGGAAAAGAAGGGTGAGAATGGTTGCACAACTTGAAGAATGTTATGAATGTCACTGAATTGTATATGTAGACGTTGAATTGGTGTATGTTCTGCTGTGTATATTTTCAACAACAACAAGATAAAATTTTTTTTTAAAAAAAGCTAATGGCATACTACTGAAGCTATTTCAGAGCATAGAAAAGGAAGCAACACTTCCAAATTCATTCTATGAAGCCAGCATAACGCTGATACCAAAACCAGGCAAAAACATCACAAAAAAAGAAAACTGCAGACCAATATCTCTCGTGAATATAGATGCAAAAATTCTGAACAAAATTCTAGCCAATAGAATTCAGCATCATATCAAAAAAATAACACACCAC
>NW_004443954.1:23072510-23080263 GCF_000243295.1 Trichechus manatus latirostris | reverse complement strand
AGTGTTGATGTGTTGTGAGGTTGTTAACCACTGTCATAAGGCAACATGCGTACTGTTAAATGAAAAACTATTTTGTTCTGTAAGTCTTCATCTAAAGAGAGAATAGAAGCACAATTGGAAGAGCGTAGTCGATGTCACTGAACTGTGCATGTAGAAATTTTGAAATGGTGTATATCTTTGGCTATGTATATTTTTACCAAAAAAAAAAAAAAGGCCAAGAAGGGTTGACATGTTGTGGGGTTGTTAACCAATGTCATAAAACAAACAGTGTACTACTGTTTCATGAGAAACTATTTGTTCTGTAAGCCTTCACCTGAAGTACAATCAAAACAACAACAACAACAAGAAAAAAAAAGCTAATGGCAGAATCTCTGCCTTATGAGGCAGCTATTTCACTGTATGGCAGCTCCACTTGTAAGAAAAGTCCTTTTTTTTTTTATTACATCAAAGTCGTGATGAGTGTGGTCAGTTTCAGGATTCTGAAGCAGATGTTTTAGGGGGCTTCTTTATCAATGTAGCAGATTTCTGGAATGATAATCTTACAGATATTTGAAGATAGTGTTAAAGCCTTCTCTTTCTAGGAAAAAAGAAACTGTTCTCAATTTCTTCATTCATTTTTCTATGAAATAATTTATACTCCTTCGTAATTCCTGCTGCCGTTATCTGGACATAGGGTGATATTGGAAGAGTAGGATATTATTTTTCACTTTGCTCCTATTTTCTGGATGCCTAGCTTTTGTTTGGCATTTCCAAACATTTTTTTTCTACAAGCTGAAGAGACCTTAATTGGCTCCTGTCTGTAGGTAATACATCTGAATGGCATCATTTACTCATTGACCGAACATTGCTTTCTGTTATTCTTTAAGTATATATTGCATTGTTTTTCTAAGAATATTCCACGGTGTTGACCAATGGTGAATTTCTTGATAATTTCCTGCCTATAGTAGTAAGGGCTGCTGGGGAAGAGAGGTGTCATGAAATTTTACACATGCCAACACATTTTTGATTCTGAATCTAATAGTCTACTAAAGAGGGCAATGTTCTTAAGAACTTTATTGAAATGAGGTGCACATGAATAAGGTGTAGCTTTGCTTGGCACTTAATGATGAAGGACCACAATCTAACGACATAAGCCCTGTGAATGGCGTGGGCAGGGAGCCTTAACTTGTTTGCACCTGGATGGGCAGAGACGCTGGGGGTCTTGGGAGCCCAAGGGTAGCTGATGTTCAGGAGTCCATGGCAAAAAGAATGACTGAAGATAAGATTGTGTCTGTGGGCAGGAGGCTTGCTGGTTAATTTATTCGTATGGGAGTCTATAAATAAGTGAGAATATAGGCCTAAATGCCTAGATGGAGCTGGCTGGTTAGGAGCTGAGGACAGTCTATCCACTGAGCATTGGTGATAAGGGGCTTGGGTGTGTGAGCATCGCTCAAACGCTGGCTCTATACCTTCCGAGTTCCTGTCATGTTCCTATTTATTAATTCTCTTCTTATTAATAAGGACAAGTAAATGAGTAAATAAACAAACATAAGGGTCATCATGAATCAGAATTGACTTAACGGCAAGTAACACCAACAAACAACATTTATATGTTTTATCACGTGTTGGAAAAAAATCTTTGTCAGACCTTGTGTGTTTGGTGACTTACGTGTTGTGTGATCGTCTCCTCCAGGAGCAAAGTGTTCTGTGAGCCTCTCTTGGGGAGTTTCTTGGCATAGGCAGCCGAGGCTCTGACCAGACATTATGGGATGCCGTTGAATCTAAACTATTCAAAGTGCTTGTGGAGCCATCCGCTTTCTCCTGGGACATGGTCTGTTTCCTTGTGTCCTTTCTTTAGTAAACACCTCAGTTTTTCCTTGGGCTGAGGGCAAAGTAAACATTAAAAGTTGCTCCAGCAGACACAGGCCCTACAGCTGACAGCAATTAGTGTTCCCAGCCCCTCCCGTAGGAACCTCTTGCTGACTGAAGAAGCCAAATACAGGGAGGACTGTCTCCTCTGGTAGGAGGCCCCTGAACCTGAGAAGAAGCAGGGAGGTGCTTGGAGGAGGAAGGAGAGGTATGAGCCTGAGCTGACTCCACATGGAATCAAGGCCACTGACCAGTTCCGCCCACTGACAGTGCTTAGCTTTAGGACTTAAGCTGAAACTCTGTGTTTCCATTCTAACTCCAGCTAAAGGGGAAGATGAGGAAAGCTGAAAAAAAACAAAACAAAAAAACCTTTTGTTAACCAGAGGAAAGATGCCTTACTGCCCTTTAGTCCTGTTTCCTCATCTTGCTGTTGTTGTTAGCTGTCCTCAAATTGGCTCCAGGTCATGGTGACCCCATGCAAAACAGAATGAAATGCTGCCCCATCATGCACCGTTTCCACTAACAGCTGCAGATCAGACCCTTGTCCTTCTTAAGGTCTTCAAAGGCTGATTTTCAGAAGTACAGTGCTAGGTCTTTCTTTCTAGTTCATCTTAGTCTGGAAGCTCCATTGAAACCTGTTCAGCATCATGGCAACACGCAAGCCTCCACTGGCAGATGGGTACAGCTTCGCATGAGGTGCACTGGCCAGGAATCTAACCTGGGTCTCCAACATGGAAAGTGAAAATTCTACAACTGAACTACCAATGTCCCCACTTACCCATCTTAATAAATGAGTATTTCTGACCTTCTGAGATAACAAACCCAGCACTTCTATGTGGACACCGAGCTTTCTAAAACCTCAAGAATGCACCTCTTCACCAGGAGACTAGAGGACTTAACACCCAAATACATGTTCCAGTCTCTCTGTTTGAATATAAATGTATTGGGAGAAAGTTTTGAAATTTCATCCAATGTGTTTTCCCCTTCTCAGTTATTTGTTATTTTGTTTCCTACCTGCAGCTTTTCTGTTTTACTAAGGTAAGGCCTTGGGTTAAGATTTACTGGTCAAGAAAAGTGGAGTTGATGCCTAGTTTTGCATTTCAGTCTTCTCTCTTTAAATTTCAAATTAGACTTTGAAAATTCCATCATGAGATGGTAGTATTGAAAGTCAGGCTTTTAAGGAAAGGAAAAGGTTTTTTTTTTTTTTAAAACTTCCAAAGCTAGTTTTAAAATGAAGAACCATAGAGATGTCAGTACAGCTAAGAAATTAAGAAGAAATGGTAAGATTAGAATAATACAATTTTGTGATGTCTAATATATTAATAGATCTAGGTAGGGATCACCTATGGCTCTAACTTCACAAACAGAGAGACAATCAGTCATTATGATTCTCCTGGTGGAAGAATGCTCAGCTACCCATGGTGTGTTCTTGAAAAAACAAACAAGCAAAAACCCCGAATTTGATAAAACCTGTAGGTCCAACTACCAATTTATAGGAAATGGAGAGGACAGAGGAACATATTAAACTGTACCTTGGGATGCAATAACAAAATCCAGACTGTTGGAAAATCTATGACATGTAGCCTGATTTCTTCAACAGATAAATAGCAAAGAATAAAGAGAGATGGAGAGAGGACTTTTAGATAAAAGAGACTTAAAAGATATAACCAGTTTCAATGTGTAGATATTACTTAGATCTTAATTTAAACAAACTAAACTATATGGTATTTATGAGATAATTGAAAAATTGAACAATGAATATTTGATGACAGTAGGAAAGGATTGTCACTTGTTTTTTGGTATGATGATGATATTGTGATTATGTTAAAAAATGAGTTCTTATTTTTTTTTTTAACATACTTGAAAATTTAACAGATAAAATAAAACCCATTGCTGTTGAGTCGATTCTGACTCATAATGACCCTACTGGACAGAGTAGAACTGCCCTATAGAATTTCCAAGGCTGTAATCTTGGAAGCTGACTGCCACATTTTTCTCTAACAGAGCAGCTGATGGGTTTGAACTTTGACCCTTCAGTTAGCAGCCAAGTGCTTAACCATTGTGCAACCAGGCCTTCTTAACAGATAAGATACATACTGAAAAAATTACAGATAAAATTGTAGTATGCATGGGATTTGCTTCAAAATAATATGGGAGGGGGAAAGTGGATGGAGGTATAGATGAGCCAAGATTGGCTATGAGTTGATAATTATTGCAACTGGGTAGTAGGTACATATTGTTAGTTGTTGTTCCGTTGGCTCTGACTCATGGCAATCCCATGTATAAGAGAACAAAATGTTGCCTTGTCCTGCACCATCTTCATGATTGTTGACATGTTTGAGCCCATTGTTGTGGCCATTGTGTCAGTCCATCAAATTGAGGGTTTCCCTCTCCTTCGCTGGGCAAACATCACGTCCTTCTCCAGAGATTTGTCCCTCCTAATGACACATCTTAAGTTAGCAAGTCAAAGTGTCAGACAACATTCTGTGATCCATAGGGTTTGTTCATTGGTTAATTTTCAGAGTTATATCACCAGCCCTTTCTTCCTAGTCTGTCTTAGTCTGGAAGCTCCACTGAAACCTGTCCACCAGGGGTGACCCTGCTGGTATTTGAAAAACAGGTGGCACACTTTCCAACATCATAGCAACATGCAAATTAGCACAGTATGACAAACTGATAGATGTGTTTTGGATAGCTACATGGAGGAGGGTTACTATACTATTCTGTTTATTTTGTATATCTTTGAGATTCCCCATAATAAAAAGTCTTAAAAAATGAAATTATTAATAAAAGGTATTCTGTATTGCCATGAGTATACAGTTTTCCATTCAAATGTTCAAGAAGAATACCTCTTCTTCATGTGTGCCTTCATGGGCTGTCACACTAGATACTTGATGCTCTTTCACCTGGGAGAAGAGTCCTCATTCCAAAATGGCAGAAGCCTTTGCTCATCTACCAAATACATCAGAGTCATCCCCACACTGCTAGTTAGTACCCACCCACCCTCAAAGTACAAGGGTGTTGTTGTGCATCTGTGAAAGGAGTCAGTACATGAGGCTGTCTCTTGCAAACAAAATGAGAATTCCAAAAATGCAATGCCAGCACCAACAATGTATGAGCCCCAGCCACACAATGTGCAAACTCTAGGGCTGATTGCAAAATTCTGCTTGTGATGGACCTATTTCAATCTCCAGGAATAATCAGCCCTAGATTTAAAATGGCTTTATAGAACAACTACAAGAAAAATCAGTGACCTTAAATTTCAGGAATAACTACTGACTAGTGACTACTGAGCAGTGTTGTTATCGATTAATGTAAATCATTATTAATGTTCATTGGAGTATTCTAAACTACTCTAAAATTACCTAGAGATTCCTTTATTTAGGGACAACTGGTGGTGCAGTGGTTAATGGCTAGGCTGCTAACCGAAGGGTCAGTAGTTTGAGCCCACCAGCCACTCTATGGGAGAAATATGTGGCAGTCTGCTTCTGTAAAGATTTATAGCCTTAGAAACCCTATGGGGCCTTTCTTCTCTGCCCTACAGGGTTGCTATGAGTCAGAATCTACTTGATGGCAGTGGGGTCCTTTATTTAGCAATATGTGTGCTAATGCTAATTAAATGATTTTTATTAGAAATTATTAAAACATTGCTACTAATTAGCTCATACAATGCTCACAGAAATTTTAAATAATTGAATTTAAAGTAATTTCCAGTGGGCACAATTGATAGAATAAGTTTAAAAAAATCATCTGTAGTAGAATTCTCTTAACCATATTGATGTTTTAATGATTTTAGAATCTTAAATGGAAGACATTTTATAGCTATCAATGTGCTTGTTATTTTTAATATAGTGGGCACTTGCAATTTTTAATATAGTGGGCACTTGCCATCTCTATACTAAGGCAGGAAGCTGGATATCCTGCAAGTGGCTTGCATGATAGTATGGGATAGTCATTTTTTGGGAAAATTAGTATAGCTTTGGATCTATAAGGACAATGCTATTTTTCAGGACAAGTATGACATTGATATTTTGAGGCTATTATATCTCAATCCATTTTAGATTGTATTTATTAATCACTTGCTCTGTGCTCCTTCTCTGGCAGACACAGTGCATGGATATATATGACATGATGTCTGTCTTCTCTCTGCTTATGTGAGGCCACACCTATGAGAATGAACAGCAGCATAGTATAGATCAAATGCTGAAATGCCCTGACCAGAAGGTAATTGCTACTGGAGGCCAAGAATAGGAGACAAGCCCTTTGACAGCTGTTAAGTGATACAGCAGGAAGTACACTAATCCACAGGGTACTAGAAAAATATCTGGTTGAATTCTCATTGTAGTTTAATGCTTTAGCCACCCCCCCACCCCACCCCACCCCCCCAAAAAATCACTGTTGAATTGATTCTGACTCATGGTGACTTCATGTGTTACAGAGTAGAACTGTGCTCCATAGAGTTTCCAAGGCTGTGACCTTTTGGAAGCAGATCACCTGGCTTGTCTTCTGAGGTACCTCTGGGTGGGTTCGAACTGCCAACTTTTTGGTTAGTAGTTGAGCATTTAACCATTTATGGCATTCACAGACTCCTAGTTTAACTCTTTAAAAAATACCCGTTGCTATCAAGTTGATTCCAACTCATGGCGACCCTACAGGACAGAGTAAAACTGCCCCATAGGATTTCCAAGGAACACCTGGTGGATTCGAATTGTTGACCTTTTGGTTAACAGACAAGCTCTTAACCACTGTGCCACCAGGGCTCCGGTCTAACTCTTTAGGGAATGTTAAATTAGACCAATTTAAGTATTTTTGTAGTTAATACCTCTCTTTTTAGGAATAGTACAAAAAATGACCACATGGGTGCTGATATTCAGCCAGTATAGGCAAACTGGTTTTTAAATATCTAAATACTGTTTTATCAGTTGGGAATTGAACTTTGCCCTGATTTCCTAAGTGCTCCAGGCTCTTTGTCTCCCTCCCAGAGCACCTACCCTCCACCTCCCCCAGATCCAACAACCCAGGGCCCAGGCCTGGCATAGTAGGACCTCAATACTATGCCCGCATTTGGTCTCTTGTAGGGACTCAGGATGTACAAGTGCTAAACACCTTGACTACTCCCTGCTGTATCACTTAACAGCTGTCAAAGGGCTTGTTAACACGTTCTTCTTTAGTTCTTACAGCAAACTTGAAAATCCTTGTTACACGCTCCACACATCCAAGGATTGTGTCAGTTATCTCATAAAAACAGGTAAAGGCTGGTACGGTTTTATTTGATTTTTTTTTTTTTTTGGCTTATTTATATCTCAAGTTTGTATCTAGGAGTCAAGCTATTAATTATGCTAATTAAGTGATAATTCATGCTTTATGTAGAGAAAATTTCTTTTGTTATGCTTCTCTTGCAAGTAAAGGGTTTTCTCTTTTTTTTTATTGTGATTTCAGTGAAAGCTAACAGTTCAAGTTAGTTTCTCATACAAAAATTTATACACACACTGTTATGTGACCCTAGTTCCTCTCCCTATAATGTGACAGCACACTCCTTCTTTCCACCCGGATTTCTCATGTTCATTCAGCCAGCTCCTGTCCCTTTTTGCCTTCTCATCTTGCCTCTGGACAGGTGCTACCCATTTAGTCTCATGTAACTACTTGAGCTAGGAAGTACTCTTTTCATGAGTATCGTTTTATGTCCCATGGTCCCGTTTACTCTGTCTGAAGAGTTAGCTTCAGGAATGGTTGCAGTTCTGGGCTGACAGAGAGTCCAGGGGCCATGTCTTCCAGGGTCCCTCCAGTCTCAGTCAGACCACTAACTCTGGTCTTCTTACTAGAATTTGAGTTCTGCACCCCACCTTTCTCCTGCTCTGTCAGGGACTCTCTGTTGTGTTCCCTGTCAGGGCGGTCATTGGTGGTA
>NW_004443954.1:23070739-23072011 GCF_000243295.1 Trichechus manatus latirostris | reverse complement strand
ACAGTGTATAAGTGTTCCAGTCTCTCCACAACCTCTCCAGCATTTATTATTTTGTGTTTTTTGGATTAGTGCTAACCTTGTTGGGGTGAGATGATATCTCATAGTAGTTTTGATCTGCATTTCTCTAATGGCTGATGATCATGAGTATTTCTTCATGTGTCTGTTAGCTGCCAGAACATCTTCTTTGGCGAAGTGCCTGGTCATATCCTTTGCCCATTTTTTAATTGGGTTATTTGTCTTTTTGTTGTTGAGGTTTTGCAGTATCTTGTAGATTTCAGAGATTAGACGCTGATCGGATTTGTCATAGCCAAATTTTTTTCCACAGTCTGTAGGTCGTCTTTTTACTCTTTTGGTGAAGTCTTTTGATGAGCATAAGTGTTTGATTTTTAGGAGCTCCCAGTTATCTAGTCTCTCTTCTGGTGCTTGTGCATTGTTACTTATGGTGCATATTCTGTTTATGCCATATATTAGGGCCCCTAGCATTGTCCCTATATTTTCTTCCATGATTTTTATCATTTTCAATTTTATATTTCAGTCTTTGATCCATTTTGAGTTAGTTTTTGTGCATGGTGTGAGGTATGTGTCTTGATTCAGTTTTTTTGCAGATGGATATCCAATTATGCTAGCAACATTTATTAAAGAGACTGTCTTTTCCCCAATTAATGGACTTTGGCCCTTTGTCAAATATCAGCTGCTCATAGGTGGATGAATTTATGTTTGGATTCTGAATTCTGTTCCATTAGTCTATGTATCTGTTTTTGTACCAGTACCAGGCTGTTTTGACTACTGTGGTGGTATAATAGGTTCTAAAATCAGGTAGTGTGAGGCCTCCCACTTTGTTCTTCTTCTTGAGTAATGCTGTACTTATCCAGGGCGTCTTTCCTGTCCATATGAAGTTGGTGATTTGTTTCTCCGTCTCATTAAAAAATGTCAGTGGAATTTGGATCAGGATTGCATTGTATCTGTAGATGGCTTTAGGCAGCATTGACTTTTTCACAATGTTCAGTCTACCTATCTGTGAGCAAGGTATGTTTTTGCACTTATGCAAGTCTCTTTTGGTTTCTTGCAGAAGTGTCTTGTAGTTTTCATTGTATAGGTCTTTTATGTCTCTGGTTAGATTTATTCCTAAGTATTTTATCTTCCTGGGGGCTATTGTAAATGGCATTGAATTGGTGATTTCTCTTCAAAGTTCTCTTTTTTGGTGTAAAGGAATCCAACTGATTTTTGTATGTTTATCTTGTATCCTGAAACTTTGTTGAAATCTTCTATTAG
>NW_004443954.1:23059538-23070639 GCF_000243295.1 Trichechus manatus latirostris | reverse complement strand
CTGATTTTTGTATGTTTATCTTGTATCCTGAAACTTTGTTGAAATCTTCTATTAGTTCCAGTAGTTTTCTTGTGGATTCTTTGGGGTTTTCTGTGCATAATTTCATATCATTGGCAAAGAGAGATACTTTGACTCCTTCCCTACCAATTTGGATGCCCTTTATTTCTTTTTCTAACCTGTTTGCTCTGGCTAGGACCTCCAGCACACTGTTGAATCAGAGTGGTGATAAAGGGCATCCTTGTCTGGTTCCCGTTCTCCAGGGGAATGCTTTCAGACTCTCTCCATGTAGGATGATGTTGGCTGTTGGCTTTGTATAAATGCCTTTAATTGTGTTGAGGACTTTCCCTTCTATTCCTGTTTTGTTGAGTTTTTTATCATGAAGGGGTATTGGACTTCGTCAAATGCCTTTTCTGCATAGATTGATAAGATCATGTGGTTCTAGTCTTTTCTTTTATTAATGTGATGGATTACATTGATTGTTTTTCTAATGTTGAACCATCCCTGCATACCTGGTATAAATCCCACTTGATCATGGTAAATTATTTTTTTGATATGCTGCTGAATTCTATCAGGTAGAATTTTGTTGAGGATTTTTGTGTCAATGTTCATGAGGGATATTGGTCTGTAATTTTCTTTTTTTGCAGTGTCTTTACCTCGTTTTGGTATCAGGGTTATGCTGGCTTCATAGAATGAGTTTGAGAGTATTCCATCCTATTCTATGCTCTGAAATACCTTTAGTAGTAGTGGTTAACTCTTCTCGGAAAGTTTGGTAGAATTCTCCAGGGAAGCCATCCGGGCCAGGGCTTTTATTTGTTGGTAGTTTTTTTTTAAATTAGTTTCTCAGTCTCTTCTTTTATTAAGGGTTTATTTAGTTGTTCTACTCTGTGTTAGTTTAGGTAGATGGTGAGTTTCTAGAAACTTGTCCATTTCCTCTAGGTTTTCAAATTTGTTAGAGTGTAATTTTTCATCGTATTCTGTTATAATTCTTTTAATTTCAGTTGGGTCTGTTGTGATATCTCCCATCTAATTTCTTATATGGGTTATTTGTTTCCTCTCCTGTTTTTCTTTTGTCAGTTTGGCCATTGGTTTATTGATTTTGTTGATCTTTTCAAAGAACCAGCTTTTGGTCTTGTTAACTCTTTCAATTGTTTTTCTATTCTCGATTTCATTTAATTCTGCTCTAATTCTTATTATTTCCTTTCTTCTGGTGCCCAAGGTCTTCTTTTTCCTCTCTCTTTCTACTTGTTCCAGTTGTAGGGTTAATGTTTTGATTATGGCCCTTTCTACCTTTTTCAATTTTAAACCATGCTCTGTTCGAAAGACTGCTGCTTGGTCCATGTACTGGTTCTGCCTGAGCACAACTAAGTGTTCTGGAATTCCCTTTCTTTGTAATGTTATCAGTAATTTGTTATGATCCACATGGTTGAATACCTTTGCATAGCTGATAAAACAGAGATAAACACCTTTCTGAGATTCTCTGTATTTGGTCAAGATCCGTCTGACATCAGCACTGTATCGCTTGATCCATGTCCTCTTCAGAATCCAGCTTTAACTTCTGGCAGTTCCCTGTTCAGCTGCAGCCATTTTTAAAATTATTTTCAGCAAAATTTTGCTAGTATGAGATACTGATGGTATTGTTTGATAATTTTCACATTCCATTTGATCACCTTTCTTTGGAATAGCCGTGAATATGGATCTCTTCTAGTTGGTTGGCCAAGTAGCTGTCTTCCAAATTTCTTGACATAGATGAGTAAGCATTTCCAGTGTTATATCCATTTGTTTAAGTATCTCAACTGGTGTTCCATCAATTCCTGGAGGCTTGTTTTTCACCAATGCCTTCAGTGTGGCTTGAACTTCTTCCTCCGGCACCAGCAGTTCTTGATCATGTGTTACCTCCTGAAAAGGTTAAATATCAACCAATTACTTTTGGTTCAGTGACTCTGTGTATTTCTTCTATCCTCTTTTGATGCTTTCTGCATCATTCAACTTTTTTGCTCATAGACTCTTTTAGTAATGCAACTCAAATCTTGAATTTTCTCTTCAATTCTTTCAGCTTGAAAAATGCTGATCATGTTCTTCCTTTTTGGTTTTCTAACTCCAGGTCTTTGCACATTTCATTATAACACTTCACCATGTTTTCTCCAGCTGTCCTTTGAAATCTTCCGTTCAGCTTTTTTATTGCATCATTTCTTCTGTTCACTTTAATTTCGCTACTCTTATATTTTAGCAGAAGAGTCATTTTTTCCTTGGATCTCAAAGCATCCTGACAGTTCTTGTACAGGCATCAAATATTCCCTAGAAGTAGGAATCAAGTGCATTATTATTAATTTTTAATTTAGCACATGGAACACACTGAATTAATTTGTTAATTAAGCCTGTAGATATGGAGTCTTCTTGGGTCAGAAACTGTGGTGGGCACTCTGGATAGAAAACTGAATGTGAGAAGATTCTGTGCCCATCTGAGTAGGGAGAACTGACAGCAAACAAAAGTAAGAATATAATACAATCACAAAAAAAAAATGTGTGATGTGAAGAAAAGTATAGCCAGGTGTAGGGGCTGGAGAGGAGAGATGGGTAGATTTTCAGGAGGGGTCTATGAGGGGGAACATGGGGCAGAGATCTGAATCACGTGTGACACATTCATAGTCCTCTGCTGAAGCTAGCTTTGGGACCCTGCTTACCACTTCATTCCTCCTCTGATTTCAGCTGCAGCTGTGATGGACAATCTCCCTGGGATCTGACACATACTCTTTCAAGCACTAGAAACATCTCTTTGCTTTTCTGCTTCAGATTTTGTTTTCCCCAAAGCTGTGGGAGCTTGCTCAGCCCAAAGAAGACAGCCTAGAACCGGGGTGGGGGTGTGATGGGGGGACTTTGGTGGGTTGATAATCTCTTCAGGAATATCCCTTGAATCACGTGGGTGGGTATTGGTAGACAAAGAGACCAGGCTCCCTTCTTTTGAGGGGACAAGTGTGAGGTGTGCTTCCGAGGCTGCCAGGAGGGACAGACCCTCATTGCCCAGGGTGACATCCCACTCCAGCACCCTTGGTTGGCTTTTTCTCCTTGCTTCGTTCACTTGGCCCTTTTCTGGCCCTGCAGCTCTGAGTCACCTTCCCAATAAACCACTTGCACCCGAGTCCTTATGTCAGCTCTGTTTTCAGGGGAAGCCAAACCAAAAGAGATGTCAATTATTTTGCTGCTGTTGTTTCTATTTTTCTGTTCTAAAGAAAATCTACTTCTAATATGTATGGCTCCTAAATTATTCTTACCTTATTGGATAATGCTGTTTAGAGGATTTCCTCAATTATCCCTTTCTTATCTCCATTACCTAGTAACAATGCTCTTCCTCTCCTTTTTTTGCTTCCATGGTTTACAATCAGACATCAGATAATATTGTCTCTTTCTAGAAATTGAGAAACCATCCTTAGATGTTAAAAAAAAAATAAGGCAATGGTTTATTTGAATGTTTAACATCATTATATGTGCCCTTCTGTAGTGTCTAAACATAATAGGGAAACATAACCGTTTATAAAAAGAACCATAACCTGCCCAGTTATAGACCCTAGCACCATTAATTTATATTTATTGAACACTAAGTGCATAAAGTAGCTGTTACTTGATAGGCAGCCAAGCACAAATGACAATTTTAGGAAACAGGCACAGCATTATAGTGCAAGCTGTAGCCCACATTGCACTGGGCTGAGATAGTCCAAGAGTGTGTAAAGTATCACTTCACAACCTCTTATGGAAACAGGATGATACTCAGCCGGACTGTGAAAAGAGCAGATCTCACCAAGCTAATCTAATATTTCCAAGTGTGTTAGTGCATGAGAAGTTGAAAGCCTTCCTGTGAATGAAAATGATGGATAGGAATATTTCAAAATCAATACAAACAAAATTGTAGGTGAAGACTTCACAGCAACAGCGTGATCCTGGTCAGATAATAGCTCCTGGAATATGAAAACCAGACTGGGATACATTCTAACAGATCACTTTCAGAAAGTTGCCATTTCAATCAGAGGAAAAATGTATGGATAATAATATAATATTCTTCAACGTGCAGCCACTAAATCTTCAAATAGTGCCAAAGAAGAAGTACTGTAATGATCTTGATTATGATTTTTGATAAAATTTCCTCCTGTGAGGAAAACATGTAATGATTACTGCAAGTTTGTGAAGAGCACCATGTGATAGAGTTGTAATGAAGATGATGAGAGTTAAAGCTGTAGAATATAAGGTAGGAGCAAAATGTGGCATCTTCTTGGACCGTAGATTGTAGTCCAAGTTCAGGGAAGCAGAAGACGCAGGCAGGGTCAACTCTTCACTTTCTTTAAAAAACAGTAACAAAACTAAATCCCTCTGAACTCCACGGAGACCACGATGGATGAAATGGCTGCTCCCACTGTGGGAGCACTGAGTCCCTGGGTGCTGCAAATGGATTCAGCTGCTAACTGAAAGGTTAGAGGTTTGAGCCCACCCAGAGGTGCCTCAGAAGAAAGGCCTGGTGATCTACTTCTGAAAAATCAGCCATTAAAAACCCTTTGGAACACAATTCTACTGACACGCATTGGGTCACCAGGAGTTGGAATTGGCCTGATGGCTCACTGGAAACAGATATGAGGAGTGGGGCTGCAGGAGGGTCCATGGAGATGCAGGAGGAAGCCTGCAGAATGGAGAGTGAAAAATGATGACAGCTGGCCTTCCGAGTATGGGAGGTGTGGGGACGCACTGAGGACCCACAGGAGCCAAGACTAGGGGGTGCACTGTGGTCTGAACCTCTTCCTTGACTCTTCCTAGGTAGCTGTGAGAGGATGCCCTTTCAGTATCCCTGGTACTCAGAGAGTCTAGGGTAGCAGAAAACAAACATCTTCTGACTTATGAGATTTTATCCTCATTCCACAGTACCATGGAAGCTGGGTGTGAATGTCTCCTAGCAGCCCCAAAGGGAACTTTCTGAGCAAAGATGAAAAAGGGACAACCCTTTCCATTTCTTAGCACTGCTAGACCCACTTTTCACTTGGAGATGTTCTTTCCCGGGAGCAGGGTAGGGGAGGAGGGTGCTGCTTTCTTTCTTTTCTTTGGTGTGCTCTTGGCTTCTGAGGACATTATGTTTGATGTCTTAGAAGTTTTTGCATATTCAATATGAAGAGTTCAGAAAGCAGAAAGCCTAGATTGGTGCATATTTTGACTCCCCTTATCTGTATCATTTCATACAGGAGACCCAAGTTTGATTTCCAGCCCACGCACTTCAAACACAGCCACCATCTCTCTGTTGGTGGCGGCTTGCATGTTGCTATGATACTGAGCAGGTTTCAAGGGAGTTTCCAGACTAAGATGGGCTAGGGAGAAAGGCCTGGTGATCTACTTGTAAAAATCAGTCAATGAAAATCCTATGGAGCACAATGATCTCATTGTGTGTGGGGTCTCTATGAGTCGGGGACCAACTCAAGGGCAGCTATCAACAACGACAACATCATTCCTGATAGGGTGGTATCATGGACACCAAACACAGGGACTTCATGGAAATCTCTTGTGTGAGCAGTGCATATGGCACCTGGAAGCAAACATTACAGTCTTGAATTGAACACTGAGAAAAAAGGGTGGGGAGCAAGAAGAAATGTGCTTTTCAAATTGAGAAACTATCGCAGGCTCTTTAGAAGGGATTTCTGCTGAAGGATGACGAGAGGGAGTGAATAGAAGACGTCTCTGTTGAGGCAGAGGGAGATGTGAAAGGAGCAGGAGGTGGCTCTGTCTCAGCACCCCACACAGAGGTTTTTATCTGCATGTACAGTTGAGATGCGGCAGGGGGTGATGGTCCCATGGACTGAAGCATCAAAGGCAAGCAGCACCTAAAAGCAAGGAAGTAGCCCCAAGTGTCTTCGTGAGTCTTTGTCTCCAATGTCTAGGAGACCCAGAAACCACTGGATATATAAAGACAATGCCATTAGGTTACGTGCCTCAGGGATCTCAGCCTCCCACCCAGAGCTGGGGGTAGAATCCCAAGATCTCAGTCACAGGTGCTCAACTGTGGAGTGACGGGTTCTCTTATCCAGCACCTTGGCTATCCCTGACTAACCTTATGTGCCAGGAGACTCAGACAATTTAGCTTGACCACAGAAAACATGTTTATTTTCATTCATTTGTGCTTTTATTTTTCTTTCCCCTTCCTTCTCAGGGGGAATTACATACTTAAAAAAAAAAAAGTCTAGTAACTTCTTTACATAAAGACAAGGTTGGAATGAAAATCAGAGTAATTAGGGATTAATGAAAAGGGTACCAAATTATAACTAGGTATTCTCTTCTCAAAATCATGTTTAATGGTGTGGTTTAAACACATTATGCTTAATTATTTTAATGCTTAATTATTTTGGCCCTAATCCAATATGACTTATGCTTTTTATCTACATCTCAGGTAACTGTTGCTCAGAAATCTTGGCTGAATGCCCCTCTGCCTCTTCTGGCAGAGTACCATAGCACTGGCAAAGCACTGGAGAGAGACCAGCCCATGAGTGCTGTGGAGTATAAAGCTAATGCCATAAAGTGAGAATAAAACCACAGGAAGAAAGAGAGAAAGCACAAGAGAATCACAGTTGGAAGATATAATCAAAACAGTGAAACTTCCTTGTTTTTGTTTCAAAGCTCCCAGGAGCTGCATGGAGCAGAGAGAAATCCTGTCAATGTGCTTAGAGATTTAAAATTTCAATCAAAGTTGAGCTACCTTGAGTGATCTTTGCATAACTTAAAATTTTAAAATTTACTCTTGAACTTTATTATTTTTATCAAAGATACCTTTTTCTAGTCAAGTGATAGGGGTCAGGGTTTAGTTCCTTGGGGGTACAACAAAAATTATTTACAAAACAAACATACGAGCTAAACAATATACAAAAAAATTCTGTGCCACGAGATTTGTTGGGAAAAACTAAATTTTAAATACAGAAAGGACCTGAATTTAATCAAAGTTCATGAGAGCAAGGTGGGTTTTAAATACAGGAGGGATCATATCCAAACAACTAAATCCTGAGGCCAGTGACAAATAATTAAGGCAGGAATTGTGGAGCCAGAAGGTAGAAGAAGCCAAGTGCTATGGTGCCCAGTGCTTTCTACTGGGCATCATGTTAGGTACTTTGCTAATATTAGCTAGTATAACCCTAGATCATCCCAGTGTTATAGACGAAGGAAGTGAAACTCTGGGATGGCTTACTTTGAACTGCATGGCTAATAAATACTGTGTCCGAGATTTAAACCAGGATGCATTTGGCACCAAAGTCCATGCTCTTTCCAGTATACCACGTGAAAATGAGGGGAGGTCTGAGTTAGTAAGGGAAAGTTCCAGAAAACCGCTATGATCATAAGTATGTGTGTGTGTGTGTGTGCACGCATGTGTGTGTTTGCCTTCCAAAACTGGTAGGTGAATGAAGAATGGGTAGGTTGTACTAGCTTAATAGGTTATGGGTAGGGTAGAAAAAAGGCTGTTGAATCTCCCCGAGTTGAGGATCTGCTTGCCAATGGAAACTGGAGCCAAGATTAAGATCTTGCCAGCTCTTCAAGTCATGATCTGTACCTCAGGGAGATTTGTTTGATCTTTTCTTGCACGGTGAAGTGTCTCCACAGGAAGGCCCCTTACCTCTTCAGACACTTGGTGAAGCTGCAGTGGCTCATGAGAGATTATGCTTCTCATCCTCCTCACTGTGACTTCTGGGCTCAGAAAGCATGCATTATGGATTGAGTTGGGTCCCTCCCCAAAAGATATGCTGAAGTCCTAAATCTTGTACCTGTGAACATGGCCTTATTTGGAAATAGTCTTTGCAGATGCAATTCATGAAGTTAAGGAGGTCATTTTGGCCCTAATAAAATATGGCTGGTGTCCTTATAAGAAGAGACGAGACACAGAGGGAAGATGACTATGTGAAGACGGAGGCAGAGATTGGAGTGATGTTGCCAAAAGCTTGGGGCTACCAGAAGCTGAAAGAGGCAAGCAAGGATTTTCCCCGAGAACCTTCAGAGAGAGTGTGGCCCTGCTGTCCATGAATGTGGACTTTTAGCCTTCAGAATTGTGAGAGAATAAATTTCTGTTGTTTTAAGCTTCCACTTTGGGGCACTTTGCTAAGGCAGCCACAGGAAAGTTACACGGCACCCATGTAGCATTTTGTGCTCAACACAGGTCATCAGAGTGGGGTCCCCTCTGTTACCATGCTAGTGGACAGACTCCCCTTCCCACAACAAACAATGACTGTTCCCTACTGGGGACCTCGGAACCATCCTTCTTTATTCTGGAGGAGTAAAATTTGAAAAACTATGTAGAATTCTCTTCTGTATGGTATATGATTCAGACTGCCTATTTTTCCTTAGTGCTTCATGAGTGTCCTTTGGCATTAGTTTTGTCTGACTGCTAAGCTTCTGTCTTGGCTCCATGGTCTATAAATTTTCATGTGCTTCTGCTTTAGCAGCCTCACAGAGCTTAACCACTGCCCTGTCACCAGTCCTTTCTTACTGGCTGCCTTCTTCCACAAAGGTTTTAGGCTCAAAGATCCAAGGGTGACCATCCCAAACTCTTCTAAAACTATGTCTAAAGAAAATAAAACATTAAAAACTGCAAATTAGTATGTGCACAGTCACTGTGAACCTAGTTACACTCTTATGCAGGGAGTAACTTGTAGGTTATAACTGTAAATCAGACTTACTTAATTTTTAAATGGTCATGAGCCAAAATAGAAAGTGCTGATAAACTCATTCTTCTCATGTGAAGGTTGCTTATTTTCTCTTCACTGGGCTGGGAGGCAATGATACTTCTTCTAGCTCCCTACTTTCTAATCTGATCCTTCTGTGTATAAATCCCCGTCCTTCATGCTGTCCACTTCTACCACCTTCTAACAACCTTTTTACTGATAGTTACCCACATTTTGATCTTTCCTCTATAATCTGGGAGGACTTTGACTTCCTCCATCTTACTGAGTCCTGACATCCCAGACTCTGCTAGCCTCAGGCTCCTTGACCATCTCACCTCAAAGGAACTTCAACTCCACACTTGTGGTTACCCCTTGATCCCAGAATTACTCCACCTCTGAACTCCTAAATCAAATCCATGGGCTTTTATACATGTTGCTTCATCTGCCACATGCTCATTCATTCTTGGTGAACTCACATTCAGCCCTAGTGTCACCTAATCTGGGAGGATTTCTCTGACTTCTCAGGGAGCTGGTTAGGTGTTTTCTTCTCTGACTTTAACTGGTACCTTCTTCACATGTCTGTCATATCCTTGGTACTTTTTGTTGTGTTTGCTTATGTGACTGCCTTACTTAATGGACTATGTGTCTCTAGAGGAGGAGGACTGGATTCTATACATCTACAGCACAGTGCCTGGGAGGTGATATGTTCACTCAGTGAATCTTTCTACCTTTTTCTCTCCAACGGACCATCAAACAGTCTACTTCAAAGAGCTCTTGGCTCTGGCTTTCAATGACGTGACACTCCACATACATTCCCATGCAGCAGTCCTTTGCCTCATGTCCAGCCCTCCCCAGTTAACTCTGGGTCATATTTCAATCTTCTGCTCAAAGAGGTACCTCCAGAGGGTCATCTCCTCTGACAGGGAGAACTGTCCCTCCTTCTTTAGGTTTCTAGTATGCACCGTGCATTCTCTGTTCTAGCACCCCACAAGTTCACTCATTGGCTCCCTCCTTTGTCTCCCTGAATGTAGTCTCTCTGCCACACACCTCTTTGCTGTCCCAAGCTCCTAGAACCATGAGTGACACAGAGAGGAAAGTCAGTAAATGTCTGTCAAACAAATGCTCAGGCGAGTTATATTTAGCATGAGAAATATTTATATATAGATGAAAATATTTTAAAAACAGTTTACAGTAACCTAAATTTAGCTGTAATATTTAAAGTACCCTTTGAATCATTTATGTTAGAAAGAGGAGAGCAGACCATCACTCATGGTCTAGGAAATGTTTTAATGCATCCAGAATGGATAAAGTAGGGAAGCAAGTCAGGAGAAGGAGTTCGGCTAGCAGCACTAGCATTTGCCATTTTCGCTCCCAGGTGAGCACCAACCTTTGGCTTAGAGCTGGGTGTGGTGTGGAGGCTGTTTCAGCCTATAGCAATTGTTTACACTGCTCTGAGTTCTGATTTGTTAGGGCCACATAGCACCAATGCTTGTACCAGTTGTTGTTCTTGTTAGTTGCTACGGAGTCAGCTCCGACTCATGGCTACTTCATACAAAATGTAACAAAATGTTGCCCAGTCCTGTGCCATCTTCATGACCATTGGTATTTCATTGTTGTTTCCATTGTGTCACTCCATCTCTGTTGAGGATTCCACTCACTTTCAATGGCTCTCCACTTCACCAAACATGATGTTCTTCTCCAGAGATCAGCACCTCCTGATGACGCTTCCAGAATAAGTTATTTGAAGTCTTGGACAATATTCCGTGATCTGTACAGTTTTTACTGGCTAATTTTCAGAAGTAGATCACTAGATCTTTCTTTCTATTCTGTCTTAATCTGGAAGCTCCCCTGAAATTTGTCCACAGTGGTGACCCTGTTGGTATTTGAAATACTGGTAGCAGAGCTTCCAGCATCACAGCAACACACAAGCCTCCATGGTATGACAATCTGACACACTAGAGGCAGACTAATTATTAAGTAATTTGAATTTCACATCTGGAAGTATTTCTCTTGGGGTAGGGCTAGTGAGAACTAGACATACATATAATTGGGACCTCTGTTAGATGGCTTGGAGTTCCCGGCTGGTGCAAATGGTTAACACGCTCTGCTGTTAACTGAAAGGTTGGTGGTTCGAGTCCACCCAGAGACACATTGAGAGAAAGGCCTGGCTAGCTACTTCTGAAAAATCAGCTACAGAAAACCCTATGGAGCACAGTTCTTCTCAGACACATGTGGGGTTGCCATTAGTTGGAACTGACTTGATGACAACTGGTTTTTTTAGTTAGATGGCTTAGCGTCAGGGCAGGGCTTCAGAGAGTTGTAAAGGGAAGCTAAAGCCAAAGGTTACTAACCGTTAAAGACACTTTTGATTTTTTTTTTTTTTAATATTTTATTGTACTTCAGGTGAAGGCTTACAGAACAGATAGTTTCTCATG
>NW_004443954.1:23012108-23050567 GCF_000243295.1 Trichechus manatus latirostris | reverse complement strand
TCTAGGGTTTCAGGATTGTTGATTCTCTGTTTGGCTTAGTTTTTCGGATCTTTGTTGTGGAGGGACGGCGTGGTGCTTCTGCCTAGACCGCCATCTTGCCAGAGTCCTCTAGCAGGGTAATTCTTCAAGACACTTTTGATTTTAAGTGAGGTAGTATTATTTAATGTGAAAATCATTTGGTAATGTTCTCAAAGATTTTTTTCCTCAATTCTTCTAAAGTCTATCTTAGATATAATAACTAATCCATAAATAAAAAGAGTAGTACAGGACTGCTTCATCTTCAGTAGATTTTATAATACTTTTTATTAAAAATGTTACTTTGCCAGGAAAAATGGTCAGAATGGCTGTGCCATGAAAATATGTTTAAAAAAAATCCTAATTTGTAAAGTATTGTAGAGTCTAGTCATTTCAAAGCTCTATCACATGTGCTCTCTTAGACAAACCTCACAGCAGCCCCATGAGCAAGCAGGCAGGTAGGGGTCTTTTCATGTCATGCTTGAGAAATGGAGAGTCAGATTCAGAATATATTTGTTCAGGGTCGTGGTGCCAATAACCTGTGAATAGGGGAGTCAAACTCAGGTCTTCTGACTTTAAATTCAAGAGTTATTTTCATTATACTTATTGACACAACCAATCAGAAGCTAAGAAGATGCTATGACTAGTAAAATAAGAAATGTACTATAAGCATATTGAAAAATGAGGTTCCGTGAATATTCATCCTTAAAAATTCCTATTTCATTTGTCATCTTTAGATGAGTCATCTCTTAGAGAAATTTAGAGTTAGGTCATCTCTAGAAGATGTTGCCAGCCTTGGGTTTACCCATAGACTTATTGGTTTTTAAACTTTGGTATTCCAACCATCATTGACTCATTTACATGATACTCTTAAAAAAGATCAATATTTTGTGTCATAGCCCTATAAGAAAACCAAATGAAAACCATTGCAGTCGAGTTAATTCTGCCTCATAGTGAGCCCTACACCTGTCTCAAGAATGGCAGTGAAATATAGTATTATTTATCTAAAAATGATTTTCATTTTTAGACCATATATAGCATTGACATTCTTATCTAATTGCTTATCACTTGTAAATTCATAGGCCATGCTTACCGTGAGCTGTTAATATTGTGATTCAGAAATACTTCCTGAGCTTTCCAACCATTCCTTAGTTCTTATTTTTCTTCCCTGAGGGAACCTACTTTCTGAAACACTGTGAAAACAATATGATTTTAACAACTTGGTTTTATATCATCAGTGCTCTTGTTATAACCACATTTATGGAGTAGCACCCTGGACCTGAATTGATGAAGCTCTTTCTAACTTATACATTCCCTAACTACTGCATTTGCCATCATTTAACTGTTACTTGATGATTCCACATCATTATTACAAGTAACTGTATTAGTTTCCTGTGGCTGCTGTAACAAATTACACAAACTGAGTGGCTTAAAACAACAGAAATGTATTTTCTCACAGTTCTAGAGGCCAGAAGTCCAAAATCAAGGTGTTAGCGTTGGCCATGCCCCCTCTGAAGGCTCTAGAGGAGAGTTTTTTCTTGCCCCTTCCAGATTCCGGTGTCTCCAGGGGTTCCTCGGCTTGTGGCTGCATCACTCCTATCTCTGCTTCCTTTTTCACATGGCCTTTCCCTCCTACCTCCGGTGTCTGTCCTCTATGTGTCTCTTACATTTGTCATTGAATTTAAGACCCATGTGATAATCCAGAATGATCTTATCTCAAAATCCTTAACTACATCTGCAAAGGCTCTTTTTCAAAATAAGGTCACAGCCACAAGTTCTGAGTGTTAAGACATGGATATACCTTTTCTGGGGCCGCGACTAAACCCATTACAGTAACCTTTGTTGGACTGAGTAATGACAACCTCAGTGGCTGCTAAGTTGTGTGAGGCTTATCGGGCTCTTGCACCACATTCCCCAGGAGGCAGTGCTGACCAAGCTTGTGGTTCTCTTTTGGACACCTTCAATCTCAGCTGTCACATCTTTCACTATCAGTAGGTCACCATTTTGTCCACCAAGCTCTTAACTGGACTCTTCCCCTTCCCCTTCTCATTATGGTAAACTGTGGGGTAACACAAAGACTTTTCTGGCTGGGAGCAGTAAGCTGGGGGGGGCTCTTCATGATTATTTATACGTAGCTGAAGCTGCTAGAATGTTGTAGCTTTTAATCATTTTTGGCTTATTTTGTCTTATTTGTTCCACAAATTTATAAGTGAATTGAAAATAAAGACCATTTTTTCTATCTGAAGCAAAGTTCTTGGATGAATTACGCTGCATGCCATTATAAAAAGAATACAAACAAAGGAAGGTGTCTTAGTTATCTAGTGCTGCTACAACAGAAATACCACAAGTGGATGGTTTTAACGAAGAGTTTATTTCCTCACAGTCAATGTAAGCTAAAAGTCCAAATTCAGGGCGTCGGCTCCAGGGGAAGCTTTTGCTCTCTGTCTGCCTTCTTCTCTTCAGTGTTCCCCCAGACTAGGAGCTTCTCTGCGCAGGGACCCCAGTCCAAAGGACATGCTCTGCTCCCGTCACTGCTTTCTTGATGGTATGAGGTCCCACTGTCTCACTGCTCACTTCCGTCTTTTATATCTCAAGAGATTGCCTCAGGACACAATCCAGTCTTGTAGATCAGGTCCTGCCTTACTAACACAACTGCCACCCATCCTCCCTCATTAACATCATAGAGGCAGGTTTACAACATACAGGAAAATCACGCAGTACCAGGAATCATGGCCTAGCCAAATTGATACGCACATTTTTTGGGGGACATAATTGAAACCATGACCGAAGGTGAAAATGATTGCACAACTTAAAGAATGTAATCAATATCACTGAATTGTATATGCAGAAATTGTTGAATTGATGTATGTTTTGCTCTGTATATGCTCGACAACAACAAATAAAATAAATTATATGTGAAAAAGAATACAAGCTAGTTTTATGGAGGGAAAACCAAAAAACCGTGATTTCTAGCAACAGCCCACGATCACTACTGCCCTGCCCCCTTCCGCACACATTTTTAAAATTTTCCTCTCAGGTATTGCATTGATTGGGTTACCTTGTCCCAAGATAGGGAAGCACACTAATTGTTGCAATACTTAGTGTTACTATACGGTGATGGTGGTCTCATGGCTCTTAAAGGGAAGAATTTATCATTTTTATCATTAAAAGAGAGCTTTAAAATAATTAGCATTAATTTTTCATGTTTGTTAAATGGAAATATTAATGTGATACACAATTGCACATCTCAGCTAAAAATTAACATATTTTATATTTAGAAATTCCCCACTTGTGTTTACTTACTGTTGTTATTTAAAGAAAAAAATTGCTAAACTATATAACACAGAGGTTATACTACACTGAGAGCAGCTGGGTGATTGTCCAGGAACAATAGTTCTTTTCACATGGACTGTCTTTCTGGATCCGAGAAAAGAATGGGACTTTTCTGAGAGGCCAACCTAAAGAAAGTATCACAGATAATACATGCTAGGCATATACCCTTAATCGTTTGAGTAGGTAATAACTGAATCAAAGAAAACTTCATGAATAAAATTGCTTCTTCTCATTAAAATTTCAAAATTACCTCTGATTTATTTAAAATATGAGTAATGTTTTGCATAATTCTCCATGCAGCATTGCTAACTTACCCTAGTCCCTTGTTGTTATCAAGGATATATGAAAACTGTAGCTAGCAAAGAAACCCAATTTTTCCTCTAATGTGAATTGAAGTTAATTATCCAACTCCTTGAAAGTTTTATATAAAAGAATGTGTTCTTAACTAAGATAAAGTCACAGACTCATGGAGTCTTTAGAGATAATAGGGAAATTAGCCTTTAGTCCCATCTCACTTTGAAGAACAGGAATCTGAAGTTAGCAGCTCATTCTAGGTATCCCAGGTAGACGATTAGACTCACATCCCAGCAAACTGGAATTGAGTTTCGATTACTTCCCTCCCTGCGTGTACTTCATGAATGCTGATGATCAGAACTTACACACATTTCCCTCCTCAATTTCATTGCCCCTGTCCTCATTGTGAGTTGGAATTGACTCTACAGAAATGGGCTTGGGTTATTTTTGTTTTTTTGTTTTTTGTCCTCATTGAAGTCCTCATGATCTGTTGTTGGATATAGTTTATATTCAGTCGTTTTTATCATGTGACACTGTGCCAAAAGCACAGTGAAAAATTGTGTTGCTTTGTTAGCCAAAATAACAACTTTATTTTTTCTGTGAAGATGGCTGAACTATCCTTAAACACCAAGACTCTCTTCAAAGAAAACCACTTTCCTGACCTATTTCAAAAGGCACTCAGTAAATGTTTGCTGAGTTAATGAATAGGTCTATCAGTCTTTATAATTTTTTTTTAAGAGTGTGAAATGATTTGACTACATTCCACTACTTAAATTCCTTCTCTACAGTATTTCCAGCTATTTTTTCAAAATAGGTAGGGGGTATGTCATTGCCCTATATCAGAACATTTCATTGTTCCATTTGATAGAGTCTGCATTGTCTAAGCAAGGAGCCACATAGTTAGGCTCCAACATTCTATATAGTAGTATAAGATAGTGGTAGAGTGCAGACTTTGGATAAATATTTAGAAAATGAAGGATGGATCAACACGAAGTTGAAATAATGACATATTTCTTTTGTTACATTTTTTTACAGGCTATGTATTAGTGAGGGAAGCCCTGGTGGTGCAGTGGTTAAGAGTTCGGCTGCTAACCAAAAGATCGGCAGTTTGAACCCACTGGCCACTCCTTGGAAACCCTACAGGGCAGTTCTACTCCATCCTATAGCGTTGCTGAGTCAGAATCAACTCCATGATAACAGGTTTGTTTTTCTGGTTTTTCATATATTAATGATTCTGATAGTCCCCTTCAGTGCATTCACAATGTGATCTCAGACTGCAGTCCAATTTGTAGTAGAATTTGTTTTAAGTTACAAAATGCATATCATTTACAAACTTTTATGGGCTGTCATTTTATCTCATTAGAGTGTACAAATCCTTTAACTCTGTATGAATGTCAGAATTAGTTCTTTCTAAAGTTACTGTGGAAAAATAAAACAAAACAAACAATGAAACCACTAGAGTTAAAACAGAGTTATGACCTTGAACTTATAGCTATATCTGGGAGGGTTTTAACGTGTATTTTTAAAAATTATTTTCACAAAGAAGTATTTTTAAAAAAAGATTTTAAATCAGGTCTTATTGATATTTCTCCCATTGATAATTGGTTTTATAAATGACTTCCTGGCAGTGTAAAGGACTCCTGGTTGTGCAGTGGTTAGGAGCTATGGCTGCTAGCTAAAAGGTCAGTAGTTTGAATCCACCAGCCCCTCCTTGGAAACCCCATTGGGCAGTTCTACTCTGTCCTATAGGGTCGCTATGAGTCGGAATTGACTTGATGGCAATGGGTTTGGTTTTTTTGGTTTGGCAGTATAAAATCTGGTTGGCTTTTTATTAGGCTTTCTATATGATCTTATATAGCTGTAATATACATTATATCATTCTCAATCAGTATTTCCTTTAGTTTGATAGCTGAGTACCGTTATAAGAATACTCATTTTCTTCTGTTGACTGTGTGAGTAGACTTTCTCAGATTGCTGTGAATCTAGTGGAGGCTAAAAGATATTCGATTCCATTCTTCTATAGATTAGGAGATTGGGCTCTCAGAACTCCATTCTAAAGGTTTCATGGCCAAAGAGGCTAAAAAAAATCACAGGCATATAGATAAATTGAGGAGATTTCCAAATACCCTGAACTTGGCTGTGGACAAATGTCCCTCTCCAAATCCATAAGTTGTTTGACTTCTCAGAGAGCACTTCCTTTGATTCTATGACTTATTTTGAAGATATCCCATCAAAAAATACTTCTAACATCAGTCATGTCTCCACTATGATCAAGTCATACACTTATTATGTCTTTGTATGTGTGATAAAATACTAACTCTAATAGAGTAAACTCCAGAGGTTTGTATTTTTTAATTTCTGGAAAAGTAGAAATGGAACCTAGCTCTATGAAATAAAAACAAAAATCTCCATTACCCTATGTCATAGTTTGAATTATGTCCCCCCAAAAAATGTGTGTATCAATTTGGCTAGGCCATGATTCCCAGAATTGTGTGGTTGGTCTCCATTTTGTGATTGTAATTTTATGTTAAAGAAGATTAGGGTGGGATTGTAACACCACCCTTACCCAGGTCACATCCCTGATCCAATGTAAAGGGAGTTTCCCTGAGGTGTAGCCTGTGCCACCTTTTATCTCTCAAGAGATAAAAGGAAAGGGAAGCAAGCAGAGAATGGGGGGACCTCATACCATCAAGAAATCAGTGCCGGGAGCAGAGCGTGTCCTTTCGACTGGGGTCCCTGCACAGAGAAGCTCCTAGTCCAAGGGAACATTGATGAGAAGGCTGACAGAGAGAGAAAGCCTTCCCCTGGAGCTGATGCCCTGAATTTGGACTTTTAGCCTACTTTAACTGTGAGGAAATAAACTTCTCTTTGTTAAAACCATCCACTTGTGGTATTTCTGTTATAGCAGCACTAGATGACTAAGACACCCTGTTACATCATTTTCTGTGAAGCAGGTCAATTAAATCAGCTGTTGGGATCATAAAAATCTAAAACCACTCAGGTGGATCATCTGGAAATCCTTTTGATCTTCCTTTTCATCCATATCTCTCCCCTCCAACTGTGCTGCCCCTGTTTCTGGGGCAAACCCTATATTTTTTGGTCTAGGTGTTACTATTCCCTGAGAGGTATGATGGTAGCTGGCCCCAATGAGTATATATTAGATCCAAATTGGTCTCAATTTGAAGAGTTGATTTTTCATACACCGTTACCCACATCCTATGTCTTCACCAGAGTCCATCAAAGGGACTCCAAAATCCTTTTCTCCAAGACCCTGAAAGCAAAATTATGCCTCTGACTTGGCTACAATGACATTCATTTATATGCACTTCTGATTCTCTGGTTGCAGTCTGAGTATGACCTTTCAGGGAGAATAGTCTTTTTGGATGGATTTTGTTTTATTTTCACATTGGGAATTGTCATTCACTATTAACCAAATGTAATTTGTTTAACACTGTGGATTCATAAATGACTCAGTTATTGTCATGGATTGAATTGTGTTCCCCCAAAATTTGTGTCAACTTGGCTAGGCTATGATTTCCAGTATTGCATGATTGTCCACCATTTTGCCATCTGATGTAATTTTCCTATGTGTTATAAATCCTAACTCTATGATGTTAATGAGGTGGGTTAGAAGCAGTGATGTTAATAAAGCTGGACTTGATCTACAAGATTAGGTTGTGTTTTAAGTCAACCTCTTTTGAGATATAAAAGAGAGAAGTGAGCAGAGAGACATGGAGACCTCATAACACCAAGAAACAAGAGCCAGGAGAATAGCGTGTCCTTTGGAGCCGAGGTCCTTGCGCTGAGAAGCTCCTCAGTTGGGGAAGATTGATGGCAAGGACCTTCCCACAGAGCCAACAGAGAGAGAAAGCCTTCCCCTGGAGCTGACACCCTGAATTCAGACTTCTAGCCTCCTAAGCTGTGAGAGAATAAATTTCCCTTCATTAAAACCATCTGCTTGTGGTATTTCTGTTATATCAGCACTAGATAACTAAGACAGTTATAGATTCAATAATTTTGCAGGAGGGAGATTAGAAAGACTGCAAATATTAATAAAATACATTAACTCAGCTCCCTTGGCAATCCTCATTCTTAAAATAATTCCTTCTCATTTCTAATTCAACATCACTTAGAGGATTTGTAAATAATTCAAATAATTGGAGAAAATAAGAGCTTATTTCCAGTTTTCTCTATCAAGAAACAATGTGCTAGGAAAATACAATGAGAAAATATGAGTTGATATGTTTGTAAAACAAATATAAATTCATTTTATTCATTCTTTCAAGGCATTTGAATTCTTAGTACAAATGACAAGACTCTTACCCTATTAGGAAAACACAGTTTCTTTACTGATTAAAATAATTTGGTAAGATGCTTAATATATATTTACCAATATAGGAAGTTGGAAAATATAACATATACACATTCCTCATGCATTCATTTTCAAAATTAATTCCTTCTAGAAGGAGCAATTATCAGTAATGATGATTATGTAAATGGTATTCAATTAACACAATTTCATGGGATATATCTTTCCAAGAAACTAATAAAATTTGAATAGCAAAAATAATATGCCTTGAAGCTGAGATAAATTAATTAAAAGTCTATTTTTTTAAGTACTATTGTTTTTAGCTGTAATCAATTGGCTACAATCGCATGTTTTACTCAAGTTGGAAGTTAAACCATTGCCATCAAGTTGATTCCGACTGCCCTATAGGTTTTGCAAGGCTGTAAATCTTTACGGAAGCAGACTGCTACATTTTTCTCCTGAGGAGCAGCTGGTGGGTTCAAACCAGCAGTCGAGCACTTTAACGGCTGCACTACAAGGGCTCCTGGAGTTGGGTTACTGTAACATAAATGCCTTCATAGCTGAATTGAATCTGAATAAATGATAAATGGCAGGCTTTAAATTTGTATTATTTAATTCATAGCTTCAAAATTTTGCAAAAGAACAAAATTAAAATTATATTTTCCACATCACTTTTATTTTAGTTTGTTTATCATGAAAATATTTTACTCCCTTGACTACAGGAATCATTACTTCAACTCAAAGTGAAATTGTAGGATATGTATGGGCTACCTACAAGTGATTAAACACAATCTTTTAGAATGGTATATACTTTCAATTAAACGTTTTTACTTAACTGTGCAATAAATGTGAACAGTGCTCTTCATTTCATTTTTAAGGTCTTCTAATAGTCTTAACAAGAAAGTGGAACTTAGAGGCATTCAGGAAAGAAGATCAGTTGGGAATTGATATTTGAATCCCTCCATTCCCTGCTATTCATTAATAACTTCATCAAACTTGTTTAAAAATTGCTGATTTTGGCCTGATTTTCTTTGTGTGCCTTAAAGATGATATATACAGAATACATCTTTGTTGGGTTTAATTAAATTCAATATGTCGCTAGTACAAGATTCTGCCATAGTCTACAAAGACAAAATTTCTCAGATATAAAGTGATATAATTTTAGAGTCAAAAGGGAACTTAGAATACAGCTTAATCTTCTATTCACTCGTTTATTTATTCATTTACTTATGAAACACTTATTGAGGTCCCATCATGTGTCAGATATGGTGCTAGTCTTTAGGAATATATAAAAAAATGTGTTGTTGAGTTGCTTCTGACTCATGGCGACCCCATGTGTGCAGAGTAGGACCTGTACTCCATAAAGTCTTCAGGGCTGTGATCTGTCAGAAGTATATCATCAGACCTTCTTCCGAGGCACCTCTGGATGGATTCAAACTGCCAACCTTTAGTTAGCAGCCGAGTGTGTTAATCATTTGTACCACCCAGGGACTCCTTTGGGAATATGAAGTAAAAGAGGATTAAGTATCTATGAAGCTCATGGGAAATTCATGGATAAGGAGCCAAGCTTTAAAAGCACTCCAAGAAGAGACTAAGCCTCTTAACTTTTGGATGATTGAACATGTCTCTCTCAGCAGGAACTCCCGCTGCCCTGACTTTCCTTAGATGGAAGCCCTGGTTCAGGAGAGCCACCCATTGAAACATTGGCCTCTTTGCAGCCCCTAAGGCTGGGTACAGCCAGACAGAGGGTGGTTCAGGATGTGACCAGAACCCTTAGCTTTTGCTACTTTTACTATATTAAGCAAGAAGCTTCCTCCTGACATAACACCTGCCATGATGTTCATATTTGAGTTGTAAATACCTAAAATACTTCCCCTTGCATCCCTCTGCCCTATGACCTCAAAAACGGGGCAACTATTTTCCATTCAAAGTCTTGTGTTGCTATGCTTCAGTAATGCCTTTTCCTTTTGAACTGTTTAAAGCTTCCTTTCATTGAAAGATCTGCCATATTTATGCCTTTGATTCTTGTTTATCTAACTGCCTTACTCAACTTACATGCCCATTTGAACCCCTTCTTGTTCTCCTTGCTTTTCTCTGTTCTTGTCCTCCTTGCTTTTCTCTGTTCTCCAGGCCCTGCCGTCCTCATGCAGCACTGCGGCCACCCTGTGCAGTTTGCGCTACTTAGCATTGTCCCGTGCTCAAAACACCTCCTACTCTTCTCCTCCACCATATCCATCTCAAACGCCCCTTGCTTAAGTTCCATTCCACTACCATTTATACCAAATTGTCATGTAACTAAATGGTGATACAGATTATTAAACATCCACCAGATTAAATAAACACTTCTTTTAAGTTTTATGTGACTGCAACACTATACTGCCTTTGTGGCTATGTGCTCAGAGCTTAGAGTCGAGGACATGGTCTCCTGGGCCCCGTGTCTACCACCAAACTATCCAGTACCTGGTGTTCCTCATAGCATTCTTTTGACGTGCCCGTCTAGTAACCCTAATCTCAATCCAGGTGTATAGAGAGATATGTCAGTGTCTAGTCTCATGTTTTCTAAAAAACGTCATTTTCAATAAGTGATTTACTTGAAATGAGCCTAACAGTTGCAGTTTTATGGAGATAAAATACAGAAGGATTTTGAAGAGAAAGATGTACAGAAAAATATCGTAGACAGGATTTTGCTACTTGAGGTTACTTTGAGATTTGAAGACTTTCCTTTGACTGCGCTAGCTAAAGTGACACATATTAGTTGGGATTACATGTTAGACCTTAGACTGGTACTTTTGAAAGTAAGACAAGGATATAAAGAAGCAAAAAATTCACCATATGGTGAATGGGTGGAGCCAGCATCTTTTAGTTACCATTAAAACTGAATGAGACCCAAGCCATTCAAAGGGGGATTAGCTGCAGCAGGGCTTAGAAAGTCAACAGATGGAGCACCTGGAGTTTTTCTTTATATCGGTTGTCCTCTAACATCACTGAAGGAATTGGTTAAAAATCTATTCCTGAAAGAGGGAACAGAATAACCCTTAGAAAACTTAATGCTGAAAAAAATGATTAAATAATATTCACAGGGAGTTATTCTTGTTTTGCCAATTTGGCCAAAAGTTCCTAAAGGGCAGAGACCACAGCTTATACCTACAACATGAATAGTGGACTTACGTATCTCAAAACAAAATCCATTTGGCTAGAATTTGCTGACTGGATCAAGGTAGCTATAGTCTTGGTCAGAATTACAAATGTCCAGAAAATCTTTGTGCTGTGAATTAAAATAAATAAATAAAAGATACAGACAAAACACTCATAGCAGAGGAGGTTGCTGGTAACTTTTAAGTGAAAATAACAAGGAAGAAGGTTAAGCAGAATACTAATTGAGCACAGATATCTATAGAATAGTGTACAAAGTACAGATAATAAACACATAGAGTTCAATATAACATCTTAGGTGTCACTGTGTCTTTAAATATGATGCTTGAGTAGAATCTGGGAATACTTAATAAGGAAAAAAAAGGAGCAGGAAGGCAACAGTTATGTTGGGAGAGCTTTTTATAGTCAAATATCTTTTACATACATTATCATCACATTTCTTCTTCAGTAGTGCTTGGAGGAAATTAGCAAGGCATCATAATTTGCATTTTAAAGATGAGGAAAGCGAAAATGTGAGGAGTAGGTTTTCAAAGGTTACATAGCTGGTGTCAGATTCTGTAATAGTCTTGACCTTTCCACATACAAGAATCTCATGGACTCCAGAGTCTGTGGAGCCATAAAGTTTGGATGAACTCCTGAAACTGTTGCCCTGAGATAATCTTTAAATCTTAAACCAAAAATATCCCTTGAAGTCTTCTTAAAACCAAACAGTAGTTTAGCTTAACTAGTAAAAAATGTCTGGTTTGAGCATTATGCTCTTTTAAGAGCTATTTATGTGGGATCAAACTGACAACAGCAACTTGAAAGATTAGATAAGAACCTTAGGGGGCAGTGAATTTATGTTAATGGGGGAGGAACAACTCAGAAAAGGAGGGTGAGAATGGTTGCACAACTTGAAGAATGTAATCAATGTCACTAAAAGGTACATGTAGAAATGGTTGAGCTGGTATATGCTTTGCTATGTATATTCTCAACAACGACAACAAAAAAAGAATCCAGAAGGCCCATCCCTGATGGAAATTCATACTTTTCAAGGTAGAATTATCGTGTCCGGCATTTGGGTAAGCTTATAGGTAAGTAACTAATGTACTTAATGGTAACTAAAGTGAGAAGAAGGAAGAAAGAAGTGTCATTGAGCAACAGTATACCAAAGACCACAAACTTGTTGAAACCCATTGCTGTCGAGTCAATTTCGACTCATAGCGACCCTATAGGACAGAGTAGAACTGCCCTGCAGAGTTTCCAAGGAGCAGCTGGTGGATTCAAACTGCTGACCTTTTGGTTAGCAACCAAGCTCTTAACCACTGTGCCACCAGGGCTCCTGAACACCACAGTGAGGTGAAACTTACAATGAATAGCAAAGTAGATGTGCTTTCTCAATACTGTTTACATAATTGACAGAGGCAAGTAGAGCAGTAATAGAGAACTGCTCTCAGATATGATCTAAAAGTAACAGAGTGTCTAATAATTCTTGGCTGCCTTGTTGGCATTTATATCAATGTTACGTTGAGAAATGCAGATTGGAGCTTGCTACTATAATCAGTTTAGTTTACTGTATAGTTTACTGTACTGTAAATGTGACCACCACGTACGTGACCTTGAAAGACATTGACCATGTCACTATGGAGATCACATTGACCAGGAAGAGATAAACTACGCCTGGGCATAGATGTATTTCAAATGTTGAGAAAGCAGAACCAACTATGTTCTAAGAAGAGGCATGAGACCATATTCTAGGAGCTCTACAAAATACTGGGATTAAAGTCATATAATGTAAGCTCAATAAATACATTGTGCTGAGTGAGTGAGTCAGTGACATAGAATCACTGCTTGACAAAATTCTCTTCACAAATCATTTTATGTCATTTAAAGTATCTTTGAATATGTTTCTGTGCCAGTATCTGGTTGAGACAAATTCACATTGGGGAGTATATTTTACACTATTTGCACTGGCCTGCAGTTTGATTATTTTGGAAATATCTTGTATTTGTTTACATGTAAAGTGAAAATACTGCATCTCAACATCAAGAAAAGGAAAGAAAGAGAGAGAGAGACAGAGAGAGCTGAAAAAGAGGGAATGTGCATTAGTTTTTAGGGTCTTTATTCAGTCTTGTCCTCACCCTATGAATCCCACCTATCACATATGACCTCACTAAGTCACAACATGATGGCAAGAGTTTTGTACCAATAATCATTGTTTATGTTGATTTTAGTACATAGAATACTTTGTAAAACAAGGCACCAATTTAGGACAGAAAAGTGATAATTTTTAGAACATCTAATACTAACTATAAACTTCTAGCTGTATTCTCTAATAATTTTCTCAAGGAGAAATATCAATCTATTAGTCTCAGGATTTATCACATGACATTTAAAAACATCAAATGCTAACAACAACTTTTAAAACGTAAAATTGTAAACACTACTTTTAGATTAAGTGATATTAAATATTGATCGATGTCAGTATAAAGCCTTCTTCAGAGAAATCTTATTTTTTTCCCATTTGATTCTTATACACAGTAGGAAGTGTTCATTAATTTTATATTACTGATGTAATATAATACTTTTATATTAATAGTATATTAATAATGTAATCCAAGACTGAAGGAAAATGCATTATACCAATTATGTTCTTAGTTGCAACTTTGCTTCACACTTCATAACAAGAATGTAAAATTGGAGATGGGGCCAAGATGGTGGAGTAGTCAGATGCTTCCAGTCATCCCTCTCAAAACAAAGACCCAAAAAAAACAAGTGAATCAATTATATATGACAATCTAGGAGCCCTGAACATCAAAGGCAAAGTTGAGGAATTGGACTGAGTGGTGGGGGAGGGAGAAACAGTTCGGAAGCAGCGAGGAGTTGCCAGACCTGACCCAGCGAGAGCCTGAGCCTTTCAGGCTTGATCAGCTCATGTTGCATGGTGATGCAGGCAAGCAGTGGCACTTGGGAGGCATTTTCCATATCGGGAGAGACCCAACAGCAGAGTCGATTCAGCCACCCAGAACCAGTGAGAAGCAGCCCTCGACTGGCAAAAGATAAGAACTTGCATCTGGCCTACCACATAGATCAAAAACACCTCCCTTATGGAAGAACATCTCTTCCATTTACCTCCCTGCTCCCTTCTCTGCACTGGGTCTGGGATGGGCTTCGGCAATTGCTGAGTCCCCTGGGCCAGAAGTAGGATGCTTCACATGCCCTGAGCCATTCTCCAGGCCTTGGAGAGTGAACAAATTAACAAACAGGGGGAAAAAATAATCTACTGGATCCTGTAAGCCAGGAATTCAGGGTAGGTGCAGCTCCTTTGCCTAAGCACAGGCATAAGAGATCCACGAACTTTGAGTGCCTTTTCCCCTGCAGAGACTTGTGTGGGCCTATTTCAACAGCATAGGCCCTCATTACCACAGTACAACGGGGTATATACTTAAAGTCTAACTTCAACTGTTTCAGCTGTGAAGTAGCAGGTTCATGACATTTGACACTGCTCTGCCCATTAAGCTGGGTCTTCACCTAACCACATCAGAGGCCTGAGGACTGATGGCTCCACCCACGCCACCTAGCCACCTATGACAGGGGCCCAAGAATAAGAGGTGCCCCCCAGTCCTTACAGCCAACAGTATTGGGTGCTCATAGTCTGGCTGCAAAACCCACCCATCTACATGCTCTAGGGAACAGGGACACGCTTTCCTTCTGGTCACTTTGGGGTGGCCGTTGGCCCCCTGCCTTGCTCAGCCTCTGTCTCCTTACTGCAGCTGGATGCCTGTGTCTATACCAATCACCCATGCCTGTCTAGAACTGTAGGTGAGAGCCTGCACCACACACTTGGTGGCCGACTACCTGGACACCTGAGTTGAATCCATACAGGAGGAGTGGGCGGACTCCTGGGCTCAAACACTTAGGGACAGTTCTGGCCACCTGAAGGCAGGACATTGGAGCTTCAGGGGCACTAGTGATCTGGATAGCTCACACAAACAGCCTATTTGGGCATATCAAAACAAAACAAAACAAGAAGCTAGGACACTGAAAGCAAACATAAAATAAACAAATATAATAACTTATTGATGGCTCGGAGACAACAGTCAATATCAAATAACATGAAGAGGCAATCCATGATGGCTTCAGCAAGCTCCAAAAATAAAGAATCTAGAAATTTCAAGGAGGAAGAAAATTTTTTGGAATTACCAGAGACAATACAAAAGATTAATATACAGAACTCTTTAGGAGATCAGGAAGGAAATTAATCAAAACGCAGAACAGGCAATAGAAGAACTTAGAAAGATTAGAGAAGAGCAAATGACAAATTTAACAGGCTGCAAGAATCCATAGAGAGACAGCAATCAGAAATTCAGAATAACAATGTGATTTCAGAATTAGACAATTCAATAGAAAGTCATAAAAGCAGAATTGAGACAATGGAGGTTAGAATTTGTGAGATTGAAGATAAAGCACTTGACACCAACTTATTTGAGGAAAAATCAGATAAAAGGATTAAAAAAACTGAAGAAACCCTAAGAATTATACCTATGAGTGATTGGAGTACTAGCACAGGGGGAGATAACAGAAAATACAGAGAGAATTGTTGAAGATTTGTTGGCAGAAAACTTCCCTGAAATTTTGGAAGATGAGAAGAGTTTTATCCATGATGCTCATCAATACTCACATAAGGCAGATCCCAAAAGAAAGCCACCAAGTCCAACTTGCCAAAACCAAAGATAAAGAGAGAATTTTAAGAGTGGCTAGGGATAAATGAAGTCACCTACACAGGACAGTTAATAAGACTAAGCTTGGACTACACAGTAGAAACCATGCAGGCAAGAAGGCAATGGGTTGACATATATAAAGCCTTGAAGGAAAAAAATTGCCAGCCAAGAATTATATACCCAGCAAAACTGTCTCTCAAATATGCTGGTGAAATTAAGGCATTTCCAGATAAACAGAAGTTCAGGGAATTTGCAAAAACCAAACCAAAATTACAAGAAATACTAAAAGGAGTCCTATGGTTAGAAAATCAATAACATCAGATAACAACCCAAGACTAGAACAAAGGACAGAGCAACAAGATATCAACCCAGATAAGGGAGTCACAAAAATAAATCAAAGTTAAACCACTGAAAATAGGGAAACAGATGTTAATATGTAAAAGATGACAACATTAAAACAAAAATGTAGACATAGATTTTTCTCATGGAGAGGAAGTCACGGCAATATAAAGAAATAAAAGACTGTTATAAACTTAGAAAAATAAGGGTAAATATTAAGGTAACCACAAAGGAAACTAACAATCCTACCAAGTCAAAATTAAAAAAAAAAAAATGAAAAATATAGAGACTCAGCAAACACAAAATCAGCAGTGAAAAAGATGAAAAGAAAATACATAAAGAAAAATGACTCAGCACAGAAAATTAAGTGCAACAAAGAAATTGTTAACACACACAAAAAGATATCAAAATGACAGCACTAAACTCATACCTATCAATAATTACACTGTATGTAAATATACCAAATGCACCAATAGAGACAAAGACTGGCAGATTGGATAAAAAAACACGATCCATCTATATGCTGCTTACAAGAGACACATCTTTGACTTAAAGACACAAACAAACTAAAACTCAAAGGTTGGAAAAAAATAAATCCAGCAAACAACACTCAAAAAAGAGCAGGAATGGCAATATTAATCTCTGACAAAAGACTTTAAAGTAAAATCCACCACAAAGGATAAGGAAGGACACTATATAATGATTAAAGGGTCTATACACCAGGAGGACATAACTATAATAAATATTTATGCACTCGATGACAGGGCTTGAAGATACATAAAACAAACTCTAACAGCATTGAAAAGAGAGATAGACAGCTCAACAATAATAGTAGGGGACTTCAACACACCACTTTCGGTGAAGGACAGAACATCCAGAAAGAAGCTCAGTAAAGACAGGGAAGAGCTAAATGCTGCAATCAACCAACTTGATCTCATAGACATATACTGAACACTCCACCCAATGGCAGCCAAGTATACTTTCTTTTCCAATGCACATGGAACATTCTTCAGAATAGACCAAATATTAGGCCATAAAGCAAGCCTTAACAAACTCCAAAGCACTGAAATATTACAAAGCATATTTTCTGATCATAAAGCCATAAAAGTAGAAATCAATAACAGAAAAAGCAAGGAAAAAAAATCAAACACATGGAAACGGAACAACACCTAGCTCAAAAACTACTGGGTTATAGAAGAGATTAAGGATGGAATAAAGAAATTCATAGAATCAAACAAGGACGAAACAGATCCTACGAGAAACTTTGGGACACAGCAAAAGCAGTGCTCAGAGGTCACTTTATAGCAATAAATGCACACATCCAAAATGAAGAAAGGGCTAAATTCAAAACATCAACCCTACAACTGGAACAAGTAGAAGGAGAGCAGCAGAAAAAGCCCGCAGGCTCCAGAAGAAAGGAAATAATAAGGATTAGAGCAGAATTAAATGAGATAGAGAATAGAAAAACAATTGAAAGAGTTAACAAGACCAAAAGCTGGTTCTTTGAAAACATCAGCAAAATCGATAAACCATGCCAAAGTGACAAAAGAAAAACAGCAGAGGAAGCAAACACCCTGTATAAGAAATGAAATGGGTGATGTCACAACAGACTCAACTGAAATTAAAACAATCATAACAGAATACTATGAAAAATTGTACTCTGACAAGTTTGAAAACCTAGAGGAAATGGACAAATTTCTAGAAACACACTACCTACCTAAACTAATACAAACAGAGGTAGAACAACTAAATAAACTCATAACAAAAGAAGAGATCGAAAAGGTAATTAAAAAACTCCCAACAAAAAAATGTACTGGCCCATACAGTCTTCACTGGAGAATTCTACCAAACTTTCAGAGAAGAGTTAACACCACTACTACTAAAGGTATTTCAGAGCATAGAAAAGGATGGAATCCTCCCAAACTCATTCTATGAAGCCAGCATAATCCTGATACCAAAAGCAGGTAAAGACACCACAAAAAAAGAAAATTACAGACCAATATCCCTCATGAACACTGATGCAAAAATCCTCAACAAAATTCTAGCCTACAGAATTCAGCAACATATCAAAAGAATAATTCACCATGATCAAGTGAGATCTATACCAGGTATGCAGGGATGGTTCAACATTAGAAAAACAATAAGTGAAATCCATCACATTAATAAAACAAAAGGCAAGAACCACATGATCTTATCAATCAACACAGAAAAAGCATTTGACAAAGTCTAGCACCCATTCATGATAAAAACTCTCAACGAAGTAGGAGTAGAAGGGAAATTCCTCAACATAATTAAGGGCATTTATACAAAGCCAACAACCAGCATCACCCTAAATGGAGAGTTTGAAAGCACTCCCCTTGAGAAAGGGAACCAGACAAGGATGCCGTTTATCACCACTCTTATTCAACATTGTGCTGGAGGTCCTAGCCAGAGCAATTAGGCTAGAAAAAGAAATAAAGGGCATTCAGATTGATAGGGAAGGAGTCAAAGTATCTCTATTTGCAGACAATATGATCTTATACACAGAAAACCCCAAAGAATCCACAAGAAAGCTACTGGAACTAGTAGAAGATTTCAGCAAAGTATGAGGATACGAGATAAACATACAAAAATCCATTGGATTCCTCTACACCAACAAAGAGAACTTCGAAGAGGAAATTACCAAATCAATACCATTTACAATAGCCCCCAAGAAGATAAAATAGTTAGGAATAAAGCTAACCAGAGTTGTAAAAGACCTATACAATGAAAACTACAAGACACTACTCTAAGAAGGCAAAAGAGACCTGCGTAAGTGGAAGAAGATACCTTGCTCATGGATAGGAAGACTCAACATTATGAAAATGTCAATTCTACCCAAAGCCATCTACAGATACAATGCAATCCTGATCCAAATTCTATCGACATTTTTTAATGAGATGCAGAAACAAATCACCAACTTCATATGGAAAGGGAAGAGGCCCCGAATAAGTAAAGCGTTACTCAAGAAGAAGAACAAAGTCGGAGGCCTCACACTACCTGATTTTAGAACCTATTATACTGTCACGGTAGTGAAACAGCCTGGTACTGGTACAACAACAGATACATAGACCAATGGGACAGAACTGAGAATCGGGACATAAATTCATCCACCTATGAACAGCTGATATTTGACAAAGGCCCAAAGTTCGTTAACTGGGGAAAAGACAGTCTCTTTAACAAACGGTGCTGGCATAACTGGATATCCATCTGCAAAAAACTGAAACAAGACCCATACCTCACATCATGCACAAAAACTAACTCAAAATGGATCAAAGACCTAAATATAAAATCTAAAATGATAAAGATCATGAAATAAAAAATAGGGACAATGCTAGGAGCCCTAAGACATGGCGTAAACAGAACACTAACCATAAGTAACAATGCACAAGCATCAGAAGAGAGACTAGATAAGTGGGATCCCCTAAAAATCAAACAATTATGCTCATCCAAAGACTTCACCAAAAGAGTCAAAAGACAACCTACAGACTGGGAAAAAATTTTTGGCTACGACAAATCCGATCTCATCTAATCTCTAAAATCTACAAGATACTGCAACACCTCAACAACAAAAAGAGAAATAACCCGATTTAAAAAATCGGCAAAGAATATGAACATTCATTTGGGTGAAGAAGACATTCAGGTGGCTAACAGACACATGAAGAAATGCTCACATCATTAACCATTAGAGAAATGCAAATCAAAACTACAGTGAGATACCATCTCACCCCAACAAGGCTAGCATTAATCCAAAAAACACAAAATAAATAATAAACACAGACTGGAACACTTACACACTATTGGTGGGAATATAAAATGGTACAACCACTTTGGAAATCTATTTGGCAGTGCCTTGAAAAGCTAGAAATAAAAGTACCATATGATCCAGCTATCCCGTTCCTTGGAATATATCCTAGAGAAATAAGAGCCATCACAAGAATAGATATATGCACACCCATGTTCATTGCAGCACTGTTCATGATAGCAAAAATATGTAAACTTAGGTGCCCATCAAGAGAAAAATGGATAAACAAATTATGGTATATTCACACAATGGAATACTACGGAATGATAAAGAACAACGTTGAAGCCATGAAACGTCTTATAACATGGAGGAATTTGGAGGACATTATGCTGAGTGAATTTAGTTGGTCACAGAAGGACAAATATTGTATAAGACCACTAGAATAAGAACTGAAGAAAAGGTTTAAATACAGAAGAAAACATTCTTTGGTGGTTACGAGGGTGGGGAGGAAGGGTGAGGGTTATTCACTAACTAGATAGTAGATAAGAATTATCTTAGGTGAAGGGAAGGACAGCACACACTACAGGGGAAGTCAGTACAACCGGACTAAACTAAAGCTAAGTTTTCCGAATACAATCAAACACTTTGAGGGACAGAGTAGCAGGGGAAGGGATCTGGGGACTGTGCTTTGAGGGGGCATCTAGGTCAATTGGCATAAAAAAGCTTATCAAGAAAATGTTCTGCATCCTACCTTGGTGAGTGGTGTCTGAGGTCTTAAAAGCTTGCAAGCAGCCATCTAAGATGCATGAATTGGTCCCAACCACCTGGAGTAAAGGAGAACGAAGAACATCAAAGACACAAGGGAAGTATTAGCCCAAGAGACAGAAAAGGCCACATAAGCCAGAGACTTCATCAGCCTGAGACCAGAAGAACTAGATGGTGCCCAGCTACCACCAATGACTGCCCTGACGGGGAACACAACAGAGAGTCCTGGATGGAGCAGGAGAAAAGTGGGGTGCAGATCTCAAATTCTAGTAAAAAGACCAGACTTAATGGTTTGACTGAGATTGGAGGAACCCCAGAAAGCATGGCCCCTGCAGTCTCTGTCAGCCCAGAACTAAAACAATTCCTGAGGTCAACTCTTCAGACAAAGATTGGACTGGACTGTGAAACATAAAATGATACCCGTGAAGAGTGTGCTGCTTAGCTCAAGTAGATACATGAGACTAAATAGACAGCTTTTGTCCAGAGGTGAGGTGAGAAGGCAGAGAGGGTTAGGAGTTGGTTGAATGGACATGGGAAATCAGGGGTGGAAAGGAGGAGTGTGCTGTCACAGTATAGGGAGAGCAATTAGGGTCACATAACAATGTATAAATTTCTGTACGAGAGACTAACTTGAAACATAAACTTTCACTTAAACTACAACAATAAACAAACAAAAAAAACTATGGAAAAAATAATGTAAAATTGTACATAATATTATTTCTGCAAATTTATATGTTTACAGCAGGGATTTGCAAACTTTTCTGATCATGCTCCATGTTAGTGAAAATATTTTGAATGTACATTCCAGTGCTTGTATATTGCTGTATTTATAATTTATATGCATATAATACTATACATTGTATACATGGTAAAACATATAAAAACAGAATGGAAAAGGATGCGATAAAAATAAGTGCAAACTGACATTCTAATATATCTTTCTTGGACCCTGATTTTTGTCTTGAGGATGCTCTAGGTGAGGCTGCTCTCCTGTGGGTATCACTGGCCTAGAGAACATGCTTGTTAAAAACAGACTATTTTCACTAGAAATAATTAAAATATACCACATTTGAGCACCAAAACCTTTTCTTATTTTGAAAATTTTGTCAGAAATCTTTCTGAAATGAGATACTCACAGCACTGCCCTTTAAAAAGAATACACAAATGTAATCAAACTTTCTTGGGTGAGTCATGACTCAGTTTTTACACAGGAATATCCACGAGGACTTTTTTTTCTTGTGGTAGAAATATACGTAACAAAATATTTTCCAATTCAAAGATTTTTACAAGTATAATTCAGTGGCATTGATTACGTTCATTATGTTGTACAACCATTACCACTATCCTTTTCCAAATTTTTCCATCACCTTTAACAGAAACTCAGTGCCTCCTCAGCAATGACTCCTCCTTTCCCCCTCCCTCCTACTCCTGCTAACCACTAATAATTTTAGTCTCTATAAATTTGCCTATTTCATGTAAGTGGGATCGTATAGTCTTTGTCCTGTTGTGACTGACTTATCTCACTCAGCATAATGTTTTTTAAAGTTTCATCCATGTTGTGGCATGTATCAGGACTTCATTTCTCCTACTGACTAATATTCCATTGTACGTATATACCACATTTTATTAATCCATTCATCTGTTGATGGACATTTAATTTGCTTCCACATTTGGGCTACTATAACAGTGCTACAGTGAACTTGATATACAGGTTCCTTTTGTATTGCTGTTTTCACTTCTTCTGGTTTTGTACTCAGGACTAGGATTGTTGGATCATATGGTAGTTCTACGTTCAACTTTTTGAGGGGCCGCCAAACTTTTTTTGTCTGCGGGGACATTTAGCAAGGCTGTTTGGTTCGACACTGAATGGGTTCCACTGCTTTATATTCACTGATCCTTTTCCATCTAGAATCATTTCCTATTTCATCTTCTCCATTGTGCTTCCTATCTGCTATTATAAAGACAACTATAACAGTTTTAAATAGTTATAAATAGCATTACCATGGAAAAATAGAATCACACTGAATAAGCAAAGTTGATTTTTAGATGCAATGCTATCAACTCTTGTCAACCAAAGAAATGAAAAGTATATTGATTAACAAAACCAAGGCTGGCAAGATCAAGTTCTCATTGGAAATAGGGGAGGGTATTGGAAATCAATGCAAATGTCTTGATTACGCATTATTTAAAACCAGCGAACACATTCTAAGCATGCATCTTGTTAAAAACAAGCCACATTCTGGACATGACAATCTTCCTCTAGTAGGTAACATTTTTCCCCAGTTGAGTTCTTCACTTATTCAGGAAAGCCATGATCGCTGACAAGCCACAATCACAAGACAGATAACCCCACAAGATTTTTTGTTACAGATATTTGCCTTCTAAAGTTTCTCAAACTAGTATTTGCTTGTTGGAGATCAAAGTCTTTTGTATTAATGTATTCTCTGATTGCAACCCTCTTCAAAATATTTGTGTAAATGCTGGGTCTCACTCCAAATTTTAGAGTGTCCAAAGGCAAGATTTTCCAGGCCTGACTTTTCTCTCTATGTTGAGAGGGTGTAGCTTAAATTAACATTCCCCCCTTGTTCAGTATGCCCTTGTGTCCATCCACCTGGTCTAAAGACCAGGGAAGGAGCGATTGCAGTGTTCTGTTATCCTCTTTACAAGGAATGAACGGCCCCATGCATGTGACTTTTAACATTTGGGTACATAGATAAAATACTTTATTAGTTTCAAACCCCGCTTTTCAAAAATTTACTGGATTAAATTAGTAAACTTTGGAGGAGGAGTTGGCAAATTTTTTTTGTAAAGGGCCAGTAAATATTTTAGGCTTTGTGGGAAAGACACAAAATCAAGGATATTAGTTCCTGAGAGATGCAAACAGTTAATGCGCTTGGCTACTAACTGAAAGGTTGGAGGTTCAAGTCCACCCAGAGTCATCTGAGAAGAAACGCTTGGTGATCATCTTCGGAAAAATCAGCCATCGAAAGCCCATGGAGCACAGCCCTACTCTGACACACATGGGATCACCATGAGTCAGAATCCACTCCATGGGCAAGTGGTTTTTGGTATTTACATAACAACCAAAATCAAAATCAAACCCATTACCATTACCCATTACCACTATGATTCTGACTCATAGTGACCCTATAGGACAGAGTAGAACTGCCCCATAGGGTTTCCAAGGAGTAACTGGTAGATTTGAACTTTTGGTTAGCAGCTGAGCTCTTAAAAACTGTGCCACCAGGGCTCCATTTACATAACAAAAGAAAACAAATTTCTACAATTATTTTACTGGAGACCTTCAACATATAATAATAATAACTGAGTACACTAGTTTTTGCAAGACAGGGCTGCTTATGAGAAGAACAGAATTATTTTTAGTCATAACATTTCATGTTTTGGGTTTCAAAGTTAGTGTTCCCTATAATCAAATTAATTGCACATGTTCACCTGTAAAACCGTTCCTAGATTGAACTGTAAAAATACAGGCAGTGAGCGGACCTTGTCTCTAGAGCAGAAATTCTTGATGTTTTGTTGCTGTAATTTTTTTGTAGTTTTTTTCATAGTAATTCTTGGTAAGATTGCTGTAAATGCAGGTTTCCGGGCCCGACCCCAGAAGATTTTGATTTCGTTTGCCTGAAATAGAGCCCAATAAATGAGGAATTGTGAAAAAGCAGCCCTGGTGATTCTGATACTCCCGGGCTCATACCATGCTTTAAGGAAGAAGCAGCCAAAGCGAAGCCTGACGGTGGCTCTGGGTTCCCTGCTTAGGTACAGGAGGAAGAAGCAGGTGTTTGGTGTTGGATGTATTGAGGCTGAGGTTTCAAATGGTATTTTCAACTTGTGGTAGGACAAAAGTAGCTCCATGTTCATTTGGTTGGGACACCCAACCAAGGCTTCTATGTCTAGAAGTTTTCTTCACTGGTGGTTTAGTGGTAAAACTCTCGCCTTTCATGCAGCATACCTAGGTTTCATTCCCAGCCAATACACTTCATGCAACAGCCACCACTCATCTGTCAGTGGAGGCCTGGGTGTTGCTATGATGCTAAACAGGTTTCAGCGAAGCTTCCAGACTAAGACAGACTAGGAAGAAATGCCTGGTGATCTACTTCTGAAAATCAGCCAGTGAAAACTATGTGGATCACAGCAGTCTGATCCACAGCTAGTCATGGGCATGGTGCAGGACCTGGCAGCTTTTAGTTCCATTGTATATGGGGTTGCCATTAGTTGGGGACTGACTCAATGGCAGTTAACAACAACAATTTTTCTCTCTATTCAAAAGCCCTCTTCACTTTCTGGTTTTATTTGGTGGCAGTTGTAGAAGTCTGGCTTATTGGTAAGTGACATTATATATCAGTGTCAAAGCCAGGATTCAAACCCAGTTCTGATTCCAAATTCTACACTACTTTTCATCTTTCTCCCAAAACTCCCCTAATTTCCTAATATACAAACCTAATAACTTTTTATGAACACTCAATATATGGAATAAAAAAGTACCTAAAATATAGGAAAAGGTGCAAAATTTCCTGCATAAAAAGGTGAATTTTAAGTAGCTTCTAATCCACTTGGGGAGATAAAATCTATGTATTGTGGTTGTTGTCAAGTGCCATCAAGTCCATTCCGACTCATAACGCTATGTACAACAGAATGAAACACTGCCTGGTCCTGCACCATGCCCACAATCATTATGATGCTTGAGCCCATTGTTGCAGCCACTGTGTCAATCCATCTCATTGAGGATCTTCCTCTTTTTCGCTCACCCTGTACTTTACCAAGCATGATGTCCTTCTCCGGGGACTGATCCCTCCTGACAACATGTCCGAAGTATGTAAGACGTAGTCTCGCCATCCTTCCTTCTAAGGAGCATTCTGGCTGTACTTCTTCCAAGACAGATTTGTTCGTTCTTTTGGCAGTCTGTGGTATATTCAATATTCTTCACCAACACCACAATTCAAAGGTGTCAATTCTTCGGTCTTCGTTATTCATTGTGCAGCTTTCGCATGCATGTGATGCAATTAAAAATACCATGACTTGGTCAGGCGCACCGTAGTCTTCAAGGTGACATCTTTGCTTTTCAACACTTTAAAGAGGTCTTTTGCAGCACATTTGCCCAATGTAATGCATCTTTTGATTTCTTGACTGCTGCTTCCATGAGCATTGATTGTGGATCCATGTAAAATGAAATCCTTAATAACTTTAATTTTTTCTCCATTTATCATGATGTTGCTTATTGGTCTAGTTGTGAGGATTTTTGTTTTCTTTATGTTGAGGTGTAATCTATACTGAAGGCTGTGGTCTTTGATCTTCATCAGTAAGTGCTTCAAGTCCTCTTCACTTTCAGCAAGCAAAGTTGTGTCATCTGCATAATGCAGGTTGTTAATGCGTCTTCCTCCAATCCTAATGCTCCATTCTTCTTCATATAGTCCAGCTTCTTGGATTATTTGCTCAGCATACAGACTGAATAGGTATGGTGAAAGGATACAACCTTGACACACACCTTTCCTGGCTTTAAACCACGCAGTATCCCCTTGTTCTGTCTGATAACTGCCTCTTGATCTATGTACAAGTTCCCCATGAACACAAGTAAGTGTTTGGGAATTCCCATTCTCTGCAATGTTATCCATAATTTGTTATGATCCACACAGTCGATGCCTTTGCATAGTCAATAAAACACAGGTAAACATCTTTCTGGTATTCTCTGCTTTCAGCCAAGATCCATCTGACATCAGCAATGATATCACTGGTTCCATGTCCTCTTCTGAATCGGGCCTGAATTTCTGGCAGTTCTCTGTCGATGTACTGCTGCAGCCACTTTTGAATGATTTTAAGCAAAATTTTACTTGCTTGTGATATTAATGATATTGTTCAATAGTTTCTGCATTTGGTTGGATCACCTTTCTTGGCAACAGGCATAAATATGGACCTCTTCCAGTCGATTGGCCAGATAGTTGTCTTCCAAATTTCTTGGCACAGACAAGTGAGCACTTCCAGCGCCGCATGCGTTCGTTGAAAGATCTCAGTTGATAGTCCGCCAATTCCTGGAGCCTTGTTTTTCACCAATGAATGTCTTCAGTGTAGCTTGGACTTCTTCCTTCAGGACCATTGGTTCCTAATCATATGCTACCTCTTGAAATCGTTGAACGTCAGCCAATTCTTTTTGGTATAATGACTCCATGTGTTCCTTCCATCTTCTTTTGATGCTTCTGCATCATTTAATATTTTCCCCATAGAATCCTTCACTATTGCAACTCGAGGCTTGAATTTTTTCTTTACTTCTTTTAGTTTCAGAAATGCTGCATTTGTTCCTCCCTTTTGGTTTTCTATCTCCAGGACTTTGCACATGTTATTATAATACTTTACTTTGTCTTCTCGAGCCACCCTTAGAAATCTTCTGTTCAGTTCTTCATCACTTCTTCCTTTTGCTTTAGCTATTCGCTGTTTAAAAGCAAGTTTCAGTGTCTCTTCTGACATCCCTTTTGGTCTTTTCTTTGTTTCCTATCTTTTTAATGACCTCTTGCTTTCTTCATGTATGAGGTCCTTGATGTCATTCCACAACTCATCTGGTCTTTGGTCATTAGTGTTCAACGCATCAAATCTGTTATTGAGATGACCTCTAAATTCAGGTGGGATATACTCAAGGTCATCCTTTGGCTCTCACGGACTTGTTCTAATTTTCTTCAGTTTCAACTTGAGCTTGCATATGATATGAGCCATTGATGGTCTGTTCCACAGTTGGCCCCTGGCCTTATTCTGACTGATGATATTGAGCTTTTCCATTGTCTCTTTCCACAGATGTAGTCGGTTTGATTCCTGTGTATTACATCTGGCAAGGTCCCGTTTACGTTGGTGAAAAAAGGTATTTGCAATGAAGAAATCATTGGTCTTGCAAAATTCTATCATTCTCTGCATTGTTTCTATCACCAAGGCCATATTTTCCAACTACCTGTCCTTCTTTGTTTCCAGATTTTGCATTCCAATCACCAGTAATTATCAGTGCATCCTGATTGCATGTTTGATCAATTTCAGACTGTAGAAGCTGGTAAAAATCTTCAATTTCGTCATCTTTGGCCTTAGTAGTTGGTGGGTAAATTTGAATATAGTCGTATTAACGGGTCTTCCTTGTAGGCGTATGGATATTAACCTATCACTGACAGCTTGTACTTTAGGATAGATCTTGAAATGTTCTTTTTCATGATGAATGCAGTGCCATTCCTCTTCAAGTTGTCATTCCTGGCATAGTAGAACATATGATTGTCCGATTCAAAATGGCCAAGACCAGTCCATTTCAGCTCACTAATGCCTGGTATATCAATGTTTATGAGTTCCATTTCATTTTTGATGATTTCTAATTTTCCTAGATTCATACTTCGTACATTCCATGTTCCGGTTATTAATGGATGTTTGCAGCTGTTTTTTCTCATTTTGAGTCCTGTCACATCAGCAAAGGAAGGTCCCAAAAGCTTGACTCCATCCATGTAATTAAGGTCAACTCTACTCTGAGGAGCCAGCTCTTCCTCAGTCGTCTTTTGAGTGCCTTCCAACCTGGCGGGCTCATCTTCTGGCACTATATCAGACAGTGTTCTGCTGCTATTCTTAAGGTTTTCAGTGGCTAATTGTTTTTAGAAGTAGACTGCTGGGTCCTTCTTCCTAGTCTGTCTTAGTTTGGAAGCTCAGTAGAAACCTGTCCACCATGGGTGACCCTGCTGGTATCTGAATATTGGTGGCATAGCTTCCAGCATCACAACAACACATAAGCCCCCATAGTACAACAAACTGACAGACACTTCAGGGAAAATCTGTGTATGAGTGCCCATAAAACAGGAGAAAGAGGCCAGTGCCAGAGAGACGTAACCAAAGAGCTACAGAGTTAAGTAGAGGGTTTTCAATGGCTGATTTTTTGGGAATAGATTGCCAGCCTTTCTTCCAAGGCACCTCTGGGTGGACTTAAACATCCAACCTTCTTGAAAGCAGCTGGCGCTTAACCCAGGGACTTCTCACACAATAGAAACTATTATTATTGTTATACAGATGAAGAAACCGAGGCTTAGGTTAAATGAATTGTTTGGGTTGCACTGCTTGTTGGTAGGAGCCTAGGCTTGAGTCCACGCTCTAAATCCATACTCAGGGTGGCCATTGGATGTCCACTGAAGGCAAGTGACCCATAGTTGCAGAGTTAGTACCCTTTTGTGTGACTAAAACTAGAAACATTGTATTGACTGTGCTTCAGTCTTAACAGAATCAAGTACGTTTTAACAAAGTAACTAGCCAACACTTATCCATTGCTGGTGGGTATAGTAAATGATACAGATGCTGTGGAGAACAGTGTGGCTATTCCTCAAAAAACTAGAAGTAGAACTACCATTTGACACATCATTTCCACTCCTATGTATATACACAAAAGGCTTGAAAGCAGAGACTCAAACAGAGCTTTGTTCACAAATGTTCATTGCAGCACTATTCAAAAAGGTGGAAACAACCTAAATGTCCATCAGCAGATGAATGGATAAACAAAATATGGTACATACACACAATGGGATACTACTCAGCCAGTAGGATAAATGAAGTCTTGATACATGCTACAATATGAATGGAGCTTGAAGACACTATGCTGAGTGAAATAAGTCAATCACAAAAGGACAAATATTGTATGACTTCACTTATATAAAGACAAGAAAAGGTAGATGTATAAAGACCAAATTTTTTTAGCGGTTACCAGAGGCAGGAGAGAAGGGGAAAGGGAAGGTTAATGGTGATGAAAAAATAAAATAGATTCAGGGTAGAGTTGCACAGCCAATTACTGCAATTGCTGTAAATAAGCTGTACACCTGTAAAAAGTTGAATTGGCAAAAGTTGTGTGATAGGTGTTGTTATGGATTGAATTGTGTCCCCCCAGAATTTGTGTCAACTTTGTTAGGCCATGCTTCCCAGTATGTATGGCTGTCCTCCATTTTGTGATCTGATACAATTATCCTATGTGCTATAAATCCTAACCTCTATGATGTTAATGAGGCAGGATTAGAGGCAGTTATGTTAATATGGCAGAACTCAATCTACAGGATAGATTGTATCTTGAGTCAATCGCTTTTGAGATATAAAAGGGAGAAGTAAGCAGAGAGGAGAGGGACCTCATACTACCAAGAAAGAAGAGCTGGGAGTGGAGCATGTTTTTAGGACTCAGGGTCCCTGTGCTAAGAAGCTCCTCAACCAAGGAAAGACTGATGACCAAGACCTTCCCCCAGAGCCGAGAGAGAAAGAAAGCCTTCCCCTGGAGCCACAGCACTGAATTCAGACTTCTAGCCTCCTAAACTGTGAGAGAATAAATTTCTGTTTGTTAAAGCCATCCACTTGTGGTGTTTCTGTTATAGCAGCACTAGATAACTATGACAGATATACTTACAACAATGACCAAAAAAAAGAGAATACCCGCTGAGACTGCTTATATACAACCAAACACCTCATGGGATTTGATTCCTTGGTACCGAGGTTTAGGTTCATGGTTTCATCGGACATCCCATGGTCTAATAACATGTTTAGTGCTTCTGTTCTATTGCCTAGTTTGGTGTATAGTGCCTGGAGTCTTAAAAGCTTGCGAGCGGCCATCCAAGACACAACAATTGGTCTCTATTTGCCTGATGCAACAGAGGAAGCAGGATCAAGAATAGGAGGAGGAGGTGGCATGTGTGTCTAATTGCCTCTATGAATAACTGACTCCTTTGACATGAGACCAGAAGAACTGGATGTTGCTCAGCTACCATTACTGAACATTTTGATCAAAGGCTCTATAGAAGAATCCTGATCAAAAGGGAGAAAATGCAGAACAGAATTTAAAATTCTCATGGACTTCAGGCTTCCTAGAGCCATGCAGGCTGGATGAACTCCTGAAACTATTGCCCTGAGATAATCTTTAAATCTTAAACCAAAACTATCCCCTCAAGTCTTCTTAAAACCAAACAGTAATTTAGCTTAACTGGTAAAGAATGTCTGCTTTGAGCATTATTCTCTTTCAAGATTGATCTATACATAATCAAATTGACAATAGCAACTCACAAGATTAGATAGGAAACTTAGGGGGCAGTGAGTTTATGGTAGTGGGGGATGAACAACTCAGAAAAGAAGGGTGAGAATGGTTGCATAATTCGAAGAATATAATCAATGTCACTGAATTGTACATGTAGAAACTATTGAATGGATGTATGTTTGGCTATGTATATTCTCACTGACAACAGCAAAAATGTAATCTGTGTTATCTTCCTGAGGCTGTTGTAACAAATTATCACAAACTGGGTGGCTGAAAACAACCTAAATTTATTCTCTCACAGTTCTGGAGGCCAGAAGTCTGAAATGAAGGTGTAGGCTTCTGAAATGAAGCTGCCTCCCTTGGCTCTGTGGGAGAACGTGTTCCAAGCCTCTTTCCCAGCTTCTGATGGCTGCCGGCATTCCCTGGTTTGTGGCCACATTTCTATCTGCTCCGTCTTTATTTCATCTTCTCCTGTGTGTATCTATCTTGTAGTGTTACCTGTGATTATATGCATGGTCCACCCACATAATTCAGGATATGCTCTTCCTTTCAAGTTCCTTAATTTAACCACATCTTTTGCCGTATAAGGTAATATTTCACAGGGATTAGGACATGGGCATATCTTTTGTAGGACCACCATTCAATTCACTACATTCACCAAATTCAGAAATGCTCTCCCACTAAAAGCAAAGTTCTACTTACTAACGTATCTCACACAAGTGAGGCAATAAAACACACAAAACGTACAAGTTTTGTGCATAATAAATTACCAAGTATGAGGATTTATGCCCACTTCTTTTTCACCCCACAATTTGAGGCACAAACCTTGGATTGAACCTACTCTTTGCAGGTGTAAAATCCTGCTTATTTTCCTAACATACTGTACTCTACAGTTAGTTCTCTGCACATGCATTTCTACTTTTCTTTCACAAAGACATGATTTGAGTCAAATAAAAAAAAAATATACAACAAAACAAAACCTTGCCATCATGTTGATTCCAACCCATGATAATCCCATGTGTGACAGAGTAGAACTGTTCCGTATACGTTTCTTGGTTGTAATCTTTATGGAAACAGATTGCCAGGCCTTTCTTCTGCAGTGGGTGGGTTTGAACCATCAGCCTTTAGATTAGCAGCTGATTGCAAACTGCCTGTGCCACCCAGGTGCCTGAGTTAGAGTCAAAGGGATCTTAAAGAAGAAATCAATCACCTGGTTTTACAAATGAGGCAACCCAAACCACACAGCTTGAGAATTCAAGAGTTGTGACTCCTGGTCTTTTGCTTTCTTTGATATAGTCTACCTTTCTTACCTTTTATCTAATACACCCAGGATGCCATTCATTATTTATTCAATGAACACATTTTTTTTTTCAGTACCTACTATGTTCTGGGGTCCATGGTTGATGTAAACAGTTTGTGCTTGACTACTAACCTAAAGATTGGCAGTTCAAACCCACCCAGAGTCACCTTGCAAGAAAGGCCTGGAAACCTGCTTTCAAAAGGTCATAGCCTTGAAAACCCTGTCAAATACAGTTCTATGCTGACACAAATGGGATCACCATGAATCAGAATCAACTTGATGACAATAGGATACTATGTCCTGGCCACTATGCTAGGCTTTATCTATCTAAGATAGATAAAGTTATAAACTTAGTGACTATTAAAAAAATTATTGTCTAAATAGGTAAGTGACAACTTTGGTGAAGGGTAAGACAGTACACAATACTGGGGAAGCCAGCACAACTTGACCAAGGCAAGGTCAGAGAAGCTTCATAAACACATCCAAACTCCCTCAGGGACTGACTTACTGAGCTGAGGGCTTGGGACCATGGTCTCGGGGAACATCTAGCTCAATTGGCATAACATAGTTTATAAAGAAAATGTTCTACATTCTACTTGGTGAATAGTGTCTGGGGTCTTAAAAGCTTGTGATCAGCCATCTAAGATACTCCACTGGTCCCATCCCGTCAGGAGCAAGGAAGAATAAAGAAAACCAAAGACACAAGGGAAAGATTAGTCCAAAGGACTAATGGACCACAACTACCACAGCCTCCACCAGACTAAGTCCAACACAACTAGATGGTGCCCGGCTACCATCACTGACTGCTCTGACAGGGATCACAATAGAGGGTCCTGGACCGAGCTGGAGAAAAATGTAGAACAGAAGTCTAACAAACAAACAAACAAACAAACAAAAGACCTAATTCATTGGTCTGACAGACTGGAGAAACCCCAAGAGTATGGCTCCTGGACACCATTTTAACCTCAGTCCTGAGGTTCACCATTCAGCCAAAGATTAGACAGGCCCATGAAACAAAATGAGACTAAATGGCTACACCAGCTCAGGGGCAAGGGAGAGAATACAGGAGGGGACAGAAAAGCTGGTAATGGGGAGACCAAAGTTGAGAAGGGGAGAGTGTTGACATGTCCCAGGGTTGGCAACCAATGTCACAAAACAATATGTTTATTAATTGTTTAAAGAGAAACTAATTTGCTCTGTAAATCTTAATCTAAATTACAATAAAAAAATTGTCGTCTGTATGTCAGTATACATTCCAGGACTGCCTGAAATCCTACCCTTCTGTTTGGTCAATTCCTTAAGGAGAAAAGAAAGGCTGGAAACTGAATAGACATCTTTTTGCTCCTCTGTGTTTTCCTGTGTCTCCCTGTCTTAGCAGCCAGACCTCTCCTTTAATCTAAAATATCCACAACTACATGCCTTTCTTTTTTTTAATTTTTTTTTTTAATGCCAATTCTTTGGCTGCTCACATCTCTGCTTCCTGGCTCTAGGAAGCTCACAAAAGTACCCACGTCATCTTTACATTGAATGCTGCATGTAAATCCAGTGTCTAGGACAAAGGGTTTGCGTTGCCCCTTACCGGGAAGTAGTGGTAGGTTTATTCAGTCATCTATACTTTGTTCCTGGCTTGACTTGTGATTTATCCTTCATATTGCAAAATGACTGCTGGCTGATTAGGACAAGGGAAGTCATCTGTGGCCGTTGCTAACAGGTCACAGGGGTTAGAAACAATGACTAGGCCTGAATATCATTGTATTCACTAATAGATCTATCAATCCCTGGCAAGCTTCCTATAAGTATCAGCCTGCTATGGGTTGAATTGTGTCCCCCAAAACCTATGTGTTAAAATCCTAACCTCTGTACCTGTGGATGTGACCTTGTTTGAAAACAGGATTTTTCTTCTGTTATGTTCATGAGGTCATATCTGTGTAGGGTGAGTCCTAAGTCTAATCACTTCTGAGTTAAAAAAAAAAAAAAAGACTAGCTAGACAGAGACACACATAGAAGGAAGAGGAAAACAGAAGATGGAGACAGATGCATTTACAAACCCAGGGATGACAGCTACTAGAAGCTGAATTGGACAAGGAAGGACCTCCACCTAGAGCCATGCTCTGAATTCGGACTTTTAGCCTCTTGAACTGTGAGAAATGAATTTCTTTTCTTTAAAGCCACTCACTTGTGGCATTATTGTTACAGCAGCACTGAGAAACTGAGACACACCCAAAGAAGTCTCTCTCTATATATGTATTTTAAGAAATAACAATAGGCAAAAATCACTCCTAGGTTTTGCTATCTAAGATGATAGTAAATCATAAAACCTACTAAATCTGGCCAACAAGGGTTACTATTCTAGAAACAAGGTAAAAATAAATACTAGAAAATATGATGTCTTGGTTATGTATTTATATATTTATAGGTATGTGCTCTCATTAAGGGAGCCCTGGTGGCACACTGGTTAAGAGCTCGGCTGCTAACCGAAAGGTCGGCAATTCGAATCCACCAGCTGCTCCTTGGAAACCCTATGGGGAAGTTCTACTCTGTCCTTTAGGGTCTCTATGAGTTGAAATTGACTCAGTGGCAAAGGGTTGGTTGGCTGGTTCTCCTTCAGACAATAAAACCCTTCAGGACATGAACCTTGTCTTAACTCTGCTGATGTCCCTTGTGCACAGGGTCTGGCCCACAGTTTGTACATGATCAATGCTAATACTTGCTGAATTGAGTCATCTGTACTCTGGGGAGAAATATATGATATGATCCTTTTCCACCTCTCATTTATCCTTCTTTTAACTGATTCAAGGGAAATGTTTGTCTTGGCCTGGCTATTTCCTCTTAATCTGAATACTATGAAATAGCAGAAAAAGACATCATGCAAAAATTAGTTATTTATGACTGAAGAGTTTATTCATTCTAATTCTTTTATCCATTGTTCTCTCTTTTTCACAGGGGTTACCCTAGCTACTTGTAATACAATGGTTCTATTCAAAGAAGAAACAATGTGTCTTTGTGTGTGCGCATGTATGTGCGTGGAGTGTGTGTATGTGTGCATGTATGTGTGCGTGTATGTGTTTGTGCATGGGTGTATGTGTGTGCTTGTGTGTGTGTGCACATGCATAAGAAGTATAGCAAATGCATATAAAGTTTTAAAGACCTCATAACAAAATTCCATCTTTAATTATATTTCCACTTCTTTCAGATATGAAGATAGTGCCAGGATGAAAAGGCTACAGAGGCTGAGGACTCTTAATCAGGTTTGAGATGAAGGATATGAGCCACCCATGTGACTACTCTGAATTGTATTAATTACAGGAGCCATGGCTGTGCTACAGCGTTAGTGCTCTAGATTACTGGTATCTATCATCCACAAACACAAATTCAAATGTAGCCTCATCTGACGCATTTTAAAATCATCTAATTAAACTACATCACATGGCAGCATGTCAGGAATTTGATCAACAGGAAGAGCTCTAGAATAAATTACTTTTGCCCAAAGAATATTAATCTTGCCTACCTGGCTGGAAATGTAATTACAACTGCAGAGATGGAGTGAATCAATGATAACGGTCATCACTGCCTCAGATCATTTATAATGGGTTCAGTGTGTTTTGTATTTGTTAAATGTGTGAGCAGAATGGAAAGCCAGATTGAGAGAAGAAACTTGGAGTAAATTCAGATTAAGGGATGATTTAAATAGACTCACTTCCTTCATTTTAAAAACATTAAAAGAATGTTTTAAATGTATAGAAAATAAATTATGATCAAGCATCTTGATAAATTTTCACAAGCAGAAAATACTCACTCAACTCATGCCTATACCAAGAAACCCTACATTCCCAGGATCCCAGGACCCTGACCTGTGCCCCTTTCTAGGCATGACCCACCTCCCCCAGAGCATTGCCTTGACTTCTAAACCCATAAATTCCTATTGAGGTTAGTATTATTTGTGGAGGCAGATAAATGCAGGCAAAGTAAAAAGATGAAATATGTATTCAGAGAATTCAAGACTAAAACTTCTCTTAAGGAGCATTAGTAATGTGTGAATTGTGAATTGGTTTTGACAAAGTAGGATAAATGGGAAGAGTTGTCAAAAAAGAAAGGCTATCAATGTGAAGGCAGCATAACAATGATTTTTTTCCAGAGACCAGATTAAAAATGTTTATTTTGGTTATTTTGAAAACCATTTCATAAGAACATATGTGGCCCTCTTGCTAAATTAGAAATATTTCAAATATGAGGGTTGCTGGAATCTGTTCATAGTAAGTCTTCCAAAGAATGTTTGGATAGTGCTAGTATTTTATTTGAATTTGCAGAATTGCATGTTAAATAAAACCAGGGAGGACACGTTTAGGGATAGAGAGATTAAGTGTGCTATTTGAAAGCCAACAGCAGTTAAGGTGGACGGCATCTACTCTGAAACAGAGCACCTGAACACAGAGCAAGTCTTAGAGCTTGGGTGGGGAGGGGGCAGTAGGCAGATGAGGACTTCCCACCAAACAGAAGAAAGAAGTATTAGAGAGAGGGAAGTGAGCCATGCGACTCTGCCTCCTGGACTCTGAGGCTGAACTACTTTGAGAAGTAAGCAGTGATCAGGAGTAAGCAGTTCAGGATAGAGAGAATATAAAAGGGTTTGGAAATAAGCATACTCAACAAATGAAATTTTCTATAGAATGAAGGGAGTAGAAGTTAGGAGAGGGTTGGCCAAGAAGACACGTACATAGCAGATGGATGGGAACAAGCTGAGGTTGCATGATAAGCATAAAAGAATATATGACAACTTATATTGGTCAGAAATTGCATATGTTTATATCCTTTTCTTGTTCATATAATGATATGTCCCATTGCTCTTTTTCCTTTAGAGAACAGCAGCAATATAATTGTACAATTAAATAGCAATACCTAGATTATTTTTGGTAATTGCATGCTCATTTGTAGCATTCTTGGCACTTATCTTAGTATAGTTCATTTACGCCTTCTATAAAAGCAGTGTCAGTTAACACAATTCTTCAAAGTACAATACCCGGCCCATTGAAACCACCCCCATAGTACAAAAGAAACAGATCTATAGATGATTTAGCAGAAGTTCTAGTATTGTCGGATGAAGCTCTGCATTCTGGGTCTCTGCATCTGAGTAATAAACTTGTCAGACATGTTCTCTCCTAAACTCCAGCTCGTATTTTACCCCCCACTGCCAGGGAAGAAAATTAGCGGGGAGAAACACAGCAGCTTGATGCACACTGCCAACCACAAAGGGCGCTGCCAAGACCACAATCAATAATATGCCAATTTGTTTTTAAATGGTTTTTGTACTGTTTGTGTTAACAGCACTGTAAATTTATATGGATTTTCTGTACTGTGGGCTAAATTATACAGGATGGTGGCAGTTGGTTAGCAGTGGGATATCAATGTGTGTGTCTAAGAGGAGGATATGAGGCCAGACAGATTCCCATATGCAAATTTGTGTCCACCCATGGCTTGCCCTTGGAACTACTGGGAACACAAATCTCACTGAAGCAGTGAGAAAAAAAAAACATGACATAACAGGGGGCCCAAGACTCAGGGTCTGAAATTTTACATATAAAAGTGATAACCTGGCTGTTAAAATTTATCAACAACTGACAAGTTTAAACAATAAAATACTTAAGTGATTGGCCGGATAGATGATGTCTTAGTTATCCAGTACTGCTGTAACAGAAATGTCACAAGTGGATGGCTTTAACAAAGAGAAATTCATTCTCTCAGTCTAGGAGGCTAGAAGTCGGAATTCAGGGTGCCAGCTCCAGGCTCTGGGGGAAGATCCTTGTTGTCAATCTTCCCCTGGTCCTGGAGCTTCTTAGTGCAGGGACCCTGGGTCCAAAGGACACATTCCCTTCCTGGTTCTTCATTCCCCATGGTAGGAGGTCCCCCTGTTTCTCTGCTTGCTTCTCTCTTTTATATCTCAAAAGAGATTGGCTTAAAACACAACCTAATCTTGTAGACTGAGTCCTGCATCATTAATATAACTGCCACTAATTCTGCCTCATTAGAGGTAGGATTTACAACACATAGGAAAATCACATCAGATGACAAAATGGTGGACAATCACACAGTACTGGGAATCATGGCCTGGCCAAGTTGAAACACATTTTTGGGGGACACAGTTCAATCCATAACAGATGGTAATGTTGAGTCAGCATCTCCCTATACAAAAAGTGCTTAAGATTAACCTCATAAAAGGAATGTAAACTATTCTTTACATTTTTGCTTTACCGTGATGCCAATAAAATTTTGAAATAGAAACTATGATTTAAAGCCAATTCTTGCTATAACAAATACAAAAGCAATCATCCTATGCTGTTTGCTACACAGATGCTAACAAAAACACTTTTTTTTTTTTTTCCATTTCAAAAATTTTTTTTACATACACATTTAAGTGACATTGACTACGCTCTTCTAATTATGGTGTTATTCTCACTTAAGATGAAGGCTTACAG
>NW_004443954.1:23002022-23004156 GCF_000243295.1 Trichechus manatus latirostris | reverse complement strand
TCATTTGATGTTCTAGGGTTTCAGGATTGTTGATTCTCTGTTTGGCTTAGTTTTTCGGATCTTTGTTGTGGAGGGACGGCGTGGTGCTTCTGCCTAGACCGCCATCTTGCCGGAGTCTGTAACAAAAACACTTTTGAGCCAAAAGGCTCTACAAACTATTCCTTCCAATTGTATTTTATAGAAATGTAATTTCTATTTTTATATCAAGTAGTATATTCAGCATATCAGTTCAATCAGAGAAGCAGACCACTAAGATATATTTATGAAAGGATTTATTTTAGGGATTTGACCTTGTTCATCCATGAGCGCTAGTTAAGTAGTCTCTGTAAGGCTGTTGGCTTCACATCTGATGCTGGAACTAGATATTTGCAGGGCAGTTTGGGAAGGAAAGATGTATGTAAATTGGGGGAGAATGGGGATGTACACACCCACGCACATGAGTTGGAACCCATGATGATGGACTGGAACCTGGGTCAGTCTCTCAATTCATCTAACTTCAGTGTTGTGAATGTCCTGCAGGAGAAGATGGTGTTCTTTCTGACAGAAGTTAGACTTACACCTGGACTCAGACTTGGAGAAGCTGAAGAAGATCGAGGGCCTCGTGGAGCAGCTGCAGGCCAATTCCAGTGAGATGAGCCAGCAGAGAAGTGAAAACGAGTTTGAGCAACAAAGGCACCTGATGCCCCTGCAACAACCTTCTGATCATAAAATCCAAATAGCAGCTGCTTCATTTCCACCATCCAGATCTTGCACAAAATATCTCTTTTGGCCCACCCTAATTGGAAAAGGAGCCCTTGTGGCACAGCAGTTAAGAACTCAGCTGCTAACCAAAAAAGTCCACAGTTCAAATCCACCACCTGCTCCTTGGAAACCCTGTGGGGCGGTTCTACTGTGTCCCATAGGGTCACTATGAGTCAGAATTGACTTGACCACAGCAGGTTTGGTTTTTTGGTTTAATGGGAAAGATACAGGGAACGGAATTCTGGAAATAATAGTTTAGTCTAGTCAAGTTGACACATTACAAAGTCCACCCCTTGCCTATTTTGCATCCATACCCAACTCTAAATACTTAATTTCCAAAAAGCAAAGTCATACTTACACCTAGTATACTACAGCTATCTCATACACAATACAAAGCATACTTACCTTTGTCTCCCGGAAAGGGTACAATGTCCCTTTCCCATTTTGAGTTATGCTCATTCTTCTAAGTCATACTCTTTCTTTCATATCTAGCAATTTAAATATTGAGATGTAAAGCTTAACTACTATTAACACATCTTATGAAGATGGTAGGAGAATGAGAGGGGGATAAAATAGTTAACATACACAAAAATATTCACATCAAAATAAGGAAATTGCTCATAACTATTACAAATTTCATTGGGACCAATTCCATATTTCCTTTGCCTTCTAAGAGCTCTGATTTCTTGCATGTGGGGTGACTCAGATCTTCACTCCTGAAAGGTCTGGGCCCCTAACAATCCTTCTAGATTTCTGTTGTTTTTCATTGACTTAAATCACAGGACATGGGAAAACCACCCACAAGATCTCCTACATTCTTCTGATCAATAGCTGTATACTGGTGCCAGTGGCGGTGTTGATTTGCTTCAGGACATCTGGGAAAACAGCTGATCAATTTTATGGTAATCCAATATCATTCCTCAGCATCCATCTGTCATCTGCCCAGACCCAAGGCATAGTTGAATGGAAATGTGGTAGCAATTACCAGCTCTATATCATAAAGCACTTGATGGTGGCAATTCCTCACTCTCTCTCTCTACCTATGTATGCTATGAAGTGCAAATGGGATTCTTTTGACACAAAAGGTAGGTCAGCAACTAGGAGCCTTTACTGGCTTTCCTAATTTACATGACTATTGACTTTCAAGAGGAAAACAGGGACATTTTAATATATGGGTTTTACAGAGTTTAGAGTGATTTCTAAATGGAAAGATTAATATTTTACTAAAATATTTGAGCCAACACGGAGTTCCGGCAAAATGATGCTCTACACAGAAGCACCATGGCATCCCTCCACAGCAAAGATTCGAAAAACTAAGCCAAACAGAGAATACAACAATCCTGAAACCCTAAAACATCAAATGAAGAGATAAAGAACTCAGCCAAGCACCAAA
>NW_004443954.1:22999890-23001478 GCF_000243295.1 Trichechus manatus latirostris | reverse complement strand
GGGCTGCGGGGCTCCATTTGAGTGTGCAGCTTCTTCCCGGTCTGGGCTGCCGTGCTGGTGGGATCCCGGGGCTTTGTTCGTTTGTTCCTCTGCTTCCCGCGGCCACGGTCTCTTGACCAGGAGGCGCCGGCTGCTTGGATTCCACACACCCAAGCAGGCGGCTCTCTGGGTGCCATTTGTTGGCGGCTAGTGTTGCTTTTTTTTTCTGCTTCTTTTGATTTCTCACTTGCCTCTCGCCACCTCCCCCTCCTTTCACTCAAGTGCCTGGCTCCATGGGCCATCTTTGCTTTTTCCTGAGGGGCTGCGGGGCTCCATTCGAGTGTGGAGCTGCTTCCCGGTCTGGGCTACCGCCCTGGTGGGATCCCGGGGCTTTTGTTCATTTTGAATTGTTTGTTTGATTTCTTTTCCTTTTCTTGAGTTGGGAGCCCTTTCTGGCCAGACGGAGCTGCGTGGAAAGGAACTCCCCTTTGGCTTCTACAGACGTGTGGAGGGATCCCTGAGGACATTTTTTTTTTTTTTTTTTGATTTGTTTTGTTTTCTTTTCCCTATTCTTCCCTTTCTGTCTTTCTTCATTGCTTAGCTTCTCGTCTCTCTGTATCTTCCTTCTCTTTCTGATCCCTGGATACCAGGCATTGTATGCCTCTGTGCCTTCTGGCCAGGCTGTGCTGCGACACCTGAGAGCAACTTCCCCAGACCTCATAGCTGCATCGGTGGGATCCCTGGGAACTTTGTGGTTCTTTAACCTTTCTGATTTTTATTTGTTCATTCTTTTCTTTTCTTCCTCTTCCCTTTTCTGTTTTTCTCCATTTCATAGTCTCTCATCTCTCCATTCCAACGGCAAGCTCCCCTAGCATTCTTTTCTGTTTGTTTGTATGGTTTTTGGCTCCTGTTCCTCTCTCCTCTCTTCCATATCCATCTTAGCTCCACACAAAACCATCTCCCCGCTGCATCCTGCCTACCTGCACCATGTGCTTGACATCACACCACCAAGCAGTGCAGGCACGGCCTACTGGAACCTGCCCAGCACTGATTACCAACCAGCCCTGGTGGATGTAGTGAGTGCCACAAACAACACGTCCCAGTGGCGCCTCTTCAGCTAGACCTGCCCTGATGTACCATATCTGAGTGACTGAACCTGCCAGTTGGAGAAGGAGGCAAAAAGTATTGAGCTCTCAGACGAGAAAACAACAAAGAGCATGCAGTCCGCCTGCTCAGACATAGTCAATTTTTTTTCTAAAAAGGGATGAAACAAATAACTCTACAATCAATAAACAAGACAAATAACTAGTGAATGCCTCGAAAACAGCAGACAATATCAAAACAAATACAAAAACAGGACAGGATGGTTCCAGTAAGCATACTAATGAAAGCACTAGATGACTGTCCTGTGGAAGAAAATGCACTAGAAGTACCTGATAGGGAATTAAAATCTCTAATACTCGGAATTTTCCAAGAACTGAGGCAAAAAGCTGACAAACTTGAGGAAAAAATAGATAAATTCAATGGAAAATACAGACAAAAAATTGGGAGACTTCAGGAAGATAATGCAAGAACAAAATGCCAAAATAAATTCACAACTAGAAATTAT
>NW_004443954.1:22991994-22999790 GCF_000243295.1 Trichechus manatus latirostris | reverse complement strand
TCATAAAACAACATGTGTACTACTGTTTCATGAGAAACTATTTGTTCTGTAAGCCTTCACCTGAAGTACAATAAAATACTAAAAAAAAAAAATTTGAGCCAACAAAAATTCTTACCCAAGTAAAAATCAGAGAAAGTAACCTAAAATTAGTAATCAACAAATATAATTATACTGATTCTTAGTTTTTAAGGCTACAGACATAAAAATGGTAAAGGTCTTTCAAATAATTATGATCTTATTGATCAGTACATTGCATATAACAGCAGCAGGGAAACTGGGGTTTTTAATGTTTTATAAACACAATACCTGGTAGTTCAAAACAACCAAGTATTTCATCATCCAAGTTTTATAATAGCACTTATTGTATGTATTATGATTACTTGTTTGTTGAGTGTGTGCCGTCTCCCAAGATATTTTAATCTTCTCAAGGGCTGAGTTGGTGTCTTTGTTTTTCTTTTCTTCTTCATTTGTTTTTCTTTTTTTCTTCTTTTTAATCTATCCACATTGTCTACCTCTGTGCCTGGCACACAGAAAACTCTCAATAAGTGCTCTTTGAATAAAATAATGAATGGTTAATTATATATATATATTCTATTATTGGTCTATGTAATTGTTTTTGTGTAACTCTTTTATCTTTATGAAATACATGCTTTCATTTACTAAAGATGTAAATTTTACATATTAACCCATTGCTGTTGAGTCAATTCCGACTCCTGGCAACCCTATAGGACAGAGTAGAACTGCTCCATAGGGTTTCCAAGGAGCACTTGGTGGATTCAAACTGCCAACCTTTTGGTTAGCACCGAACTCTTAACCACTATGCCACCAAGGTTTCCTACCTATCAGCAAAGGTAATTACTTTTGTAACACCAATTCTCAGAAAACAATTCATCTATTTTCTCCTTTCTGTAGTGTTTACCTCCCAAGCTTATTTGAATGAGCTGGATAATTTTTATGGATTGTCCCCACCTCCTTTCAAGTGTAGCAGCATACGATTTTTCATCATCGTACTTCTTGGTAATTTGAAGTTTGTATACAATTAAACTGTCAAACAATCAAAGGACACTGGCAATCTTAAAGCCATCATTTAAAAAAACTTTTACACCTAATTCATCTATCTTTGGTTCCTGACTTGCCAAATGATATTTCAGAATGAACTGTCCATTTAATTTTTCAAATTTAAATTCCAGTCATGAGAAAATTTTAATATGTCAGTTGTCATATTTAATCTCTGTAAAACAACAGAGAATACTTTGTAGCTTTTTATGAAGTCAAAGAATCTGCTAGAAAAATTAACAGATGTCAAAAACGAACATTTCTTGGAAAACAGCTATTATTTATAACAATGACAGAAAGAGTGGTCTCATTTCTTTCCTGATTTATTTCAAGATACCAGGATGATAGCTAAACAAAATGACAGAGAACACATTTAAAATCCTAACCTGTTCTAACTGGTTAATTTCAGTGAAATGCATTTTGTTTCCTTTTTTATCTGTATCTAGAAAGCTCCTGTTAGTTCAAATTACCTTTGTGATTCCATTATTTGATTGGTATAAAATGAAAGATACTGCTTTACAAAATTATTTTGAAATCTTAGATTAAACTTCATACTCTCTATATAGAATACATGTAATGTTTTAATATATCACAGGACTCAAATCTCTTTGAAAGAAGATTAAAATATCAGTTAACCACACTATCAGTAGTTGAAACCTATATATACATAGTCCTGGGTGGCACAAATGTTTAGGTATTCTACTACTAGCTAAAAGGCTGGCAGTTCAAACCCACCCAGAAGTGCCTAGGAAGAAACGTCTGGTGATCTTCTTCCAAAAGGTCACAGCCTTAAGCACCCTATGGGGCAGATCTACTCTGCAACTTGGGGTCACCATGAGTCAGAATTGACTCAATCGTAACTGATATATATATATATTTATATATATGGTTGTTGTCGTTAGGTGCCATTGAGTTGGTTCCAACTCACAGTGACCCTTTGTTTAACGGAACAAAACATTGCCTGGTCCTGCTCTATCCTTACAATAGTAGGTATGTTTGAGCCCATTGATGCAGCCACTGTGTCAATCCATCTCATTGAGGGTCTTCCTCTTTTTCTGCTGACCCTTTTCTTTACCAAGCATGATGTCCTTTTCTAAGAATTGGCACCTCTTGATAACATGTCCAAAGTAAGCTTGATGAAGTCTTGCCGTCCTCACTTGTAAACAGCATTCTGGCTATACTTCTTCCAAGCAGAAAACCTTCTGAAATTCCATAGTATATTCAATATTCTTTGCCAACACCATAATTCAGATGCATCAGTTCTTCTTCAGTCTTTCTTATTAATTGTCCAGCATTCCCATGCATATGAGGCAATTGAAAATACCATGGCTTGAGTAAGATGCACCTTAGTCATCAACGTGATACCTTTGCTTTTTAAGATTTTAAAAAGATCTTTTACAGTAGATTTTCCCAATACAATACACCACTTGGTTTCTTGACTGCTGCTTTCATAGGCATTGATTGTTGATCCAAGTAAAATGAAATCCTTGACAACATCAACATTTTCTCTGTTTATCATGATGTTGGTTATTGGTCTATTTGTGAGGATTTTTGTTTTCTTTATGTTGAGGTGTAATCCTTACTGAAGGCTGCAGTTTTTGATCTTCTTCAGTAAGTGCTTCAAGTTCTCCTCACTTTCAGCCAAGCAAGGTTGTGTCATCTGCATATTGCAGGTTGTTAATGAGTCTTCCCCACATCCTAATACCTCCTTCTTCTTCAGATAGCCCAGCTTCTCGGATTATATGTATATAAAACCAAACTTGTTGCTACTGAGTCAACTCTGACCCACAGCGACACTATAGGACAAAGTAGAACTGCCCCATAGGGTTCTAAAGCTGTAATCTTTATGGAAGCTGACTGCCACATCTTTCTCCCATGGAGTATCTGGTGGGTTCCAACCGCCGACTTTTTGGTTAGCAGTAGAGCACTTAACCACTGCAAAACCAGGGTTCTCTCTCTCTCTCTACATGTATTAACATACGCACACACACATACACACACATATTTACCTATGAGTATATATATGTAAATATACATGTGTATAATCCTGTTGTCATCAAGTTGACTCCAACTCATAGCAACACTATAGGACAAAGTAGAACTGCCCCATAGAGTTTCCAAGGCTGTAATCTTTATGGGCCACTATGAGTTGGAATCTACTCGGCAGTGGGTTTGGTTTGGGTTCAATCTTTATGGAAGCAGACTGCCACACCTTTCTCCTGGAGTGTAGTTGGTGTATTCAAACTGCTGACCTTTCAGTTAACAGGGATCACTTAACCACTGCACCACCAGGGCTCCTTTAGGTGTGCATATATGTATATATTTATATACCCATACATATATTGAGATACATATGTGCATATATTTATTCTATTATATATTAATTCTCCATAAAACAACAGTGAATACTTTGTAGCTTTTTATGAAGTCAAAGGATATTGAGTTCATTGTCCAGAATATTATTTCAGTATATGTATGAGTGTGTGTGTATATATATATACATACACACACACATATATTTATATAAATATACTCATACATACATAAGTAATGTATATGTGTATATATATGTATACATGTGTACATATGAATTATATATATATATACACACACGTATATGTATATTCGGAATTAAAACTGGTTTTCTAAATTGTATTAATATCCTTCCCAATATACCTATTTGGACACTTATAGCCATTGACTATTTGACATTTCCAGTTGAATGCCTTACAGACATATTACACTTATCATACTTGAAATCTAACGTCTAAGTTCTCTACCACCCGGTCTATTCCTCTTAAGTTGGCCTTCATATCAGCAAATGACCATGTCATTCAAATTCATCGAGCCACCTATCTAGACACCATCGTTGATTGCTCTCTTTCCCTCCTCCTCTCTGTGGCCCCACCACGTCCAACAGTTAACACGCATCTCACACCACTCACTCCTCTGACTTCATGGCCACCCCTCAGTCCAGGAGTTGCTGGTTTTCTCGTACATTCTATTCCTGATTCCTACTGCTCCTCCTCTGGTTCCCCAAAACACGATGTCTACATAACTCCTACATTTAAAAATGTAAATCAGATTATTTTGCCCTCCACTTAAAATCCTTTAGTGGAAATCTACTGCTCTTGAAAAAAAATCCAGACATTTCACTAGTCTATAACGTCCTGCAGGATTTGGCTCTTACTCTCCTGTCAATTTTTCTCTCATGCCCTTTCACCCCTGGCTGACACTGGCCTCCAATCAGATTGTTAAAAAAAAAAGAAGCCTTCTTCAGCCATGAGGCCTTGGCATTTCTTTTTTTCCTTTGTTTAGAATAACCTTCCCAGATTTTTCCTATGGCTGGTTCCTTCTCTTACGAGTAGGAGACCCAGATGAAGAATAGTAGCGAGGGGTGAAGAGTGTAGCAAAGATTATGTGCCTTGCTCAAAGACTACGGATATTCCAATAGTTTATTAATTAACACAAGAATAAAGACTGATATATGCAGAAACTGACTATTCACTGTCAAAAGATTTTTTAGAACAAATTTTGAAACAAATATTTTCTTGTTATGTGTTATTAAAAAAAAATTTCTTTAACTATGAAAATGTGAGCCTACTAGCTAATTGAAACTTTGTTACTTTGTGTATAAGACATTACTTTTTGATGATATGAGAGTCCAAGGTAGAGTAAAGATTACGGGGGGATCTGTTCCTTATTCATTCTTTCAACAGCTATCTAGGTTACAAACATATAAGAATGTATTTAATGCATTTTATACAACTGTCTATTATACTTCCTTACTTATGAAACATTATCATCACTTAGGTATGTTAAATTAATTTTCATACTTAGTTTTTTGAGCATTTTTAAATTAAAAAAATCACATATAGATCTTGGACTCCTATCAGAGACCAGCAAATAGGGGGTATGATAAAGCAGCTTCACAGAGCTTCCAGCAGGAGACAGAACAACTGGTAACTGATGATATATGCTTTCCCACCCCCCACCCTTCTTCACCCCCACTCGGCCTCCTCTTCTTCCCATGGCCACAGTCTCTTGGCCAGGAAGAACCGGCTGCTTGGGTTACACCCGCCCCCACTGGCCGACTCCCTGAGTGCCATTTGTTGGCTGCTGGTGTTGCTTTTTTCTGCTTCTTTTGATTTCTTCCTTACCTCTCACCACCTCCCCCTCCTTTCCCTAAAATACCTGGCTCCATGCGCAATCTTTGCTTCTTCCTGAGGGGCTGTGGAGCTCCACTCCAGTGTGGAACTGCTTCCCAGTCTGTGCTGCCATGCTGGTGGGTTCCTGAGATGGGCTTTTTGTTTGTTTGTTTTGAATTGTTAGCTTGTTTTCTTTTTCTTTACTTGAGTTGGGAGCCCATTCTGGCTAGACAGTGCTGCCTGGCTTGGGACCTACCCCCTCATCTTGCACAGATGCGCAGAGGGATCCCTGAGGACATTTCTTTTTTCTTGTTTTTTTTTTTTTCTATTTTTTGTGGGTTTTCTTGTTCTTTTTTTTTTTTAATGTTTTGTTTTCTTTTCCCTCTTTTTTCCTTTTTGTCTTTCTTCATTATTCAGTTTCTCGCCTCTCTATACCTTCCTTCTCTTCCTGTCTACTGAATAACTTGTGCTGAGTAACACCCCTACATCTTCTAGCCAGGCTATACTTCAATACCTGGGAACAACTTCCCCAGACCTCGTAGCCACATTGGTGGGAACCCTGGGAGCTTTTCTTTTTTCTTTCTGATTTTTATTTATTCATTCTTTTCTTTTATTTCTTCTTCTTCCCCTTTTTGTTTTTCTCCATTTCATAGTCTCTCATCTCTACACTCCAATGGCAAGCTTCCCTAGCACTCTTTTTGATTTGTTTGTATGTTTTTGACTCCTGTTCCTCTCTCCTCTCTCCCATACCCATGTTAGCTCCACATATCACAATCTACCCCTCCATCTTGCCTACCTGCACAATGAGCTTAACATCACACCACCAAGCAGCACAGGCACAGCCTACCAGAACCTACCCTGCACAGATTACCAACCCCCCCAGTGGCTGTAGTAAGTGTCATAAACAACCCATCCCAGCAGCTCCTCTTCAGCTAGACCTGCCCTGCTATACCATATCTGAGTGACTGACCCTGCCAATTGGAGGAGGAGGTGAAAAGTATTGTGCTCACAGATGAGCAAACAACAAAGAAGACATAGCCCACTTGCTCAGACATAGCCAAATTACAAAAAAAGGGCAAAAAAAAAATGTACAATCAATAAATGAGAAAATAACTACTGAATGTCCCGAAGACAGCAGACAATATCAAAACATTTAAAAAAACAGGACAGGATGGTTCCACAAGGTGTCCAAAATAAAACACCACATGACTTTCCAGTAGAGGAAAAGGCAGTAGAACTACATGATAGGGAATTCAAATCTCTAATAATCAGAATTATCCAAGAGTTGAAGCAAAAAGCAGACAAAAATGAGGAAAAATATAGACAAATTAATGGAAAAGGCAGACAAATTCTTGGAAAATACAGACAAAAAAATAGAAGAATTCAGGAAAATAATGCAGGAACAAAATGGCAAAATAAATTCACAACTACAAATTATACAAAGACAACAATTAGAAATCCAAAAGATAGACAACAAGATTTCAGAAATGGACAGTGTCATAGAAGGGCTGAGGAGCAGATTTGAAATGGTGGAAGACAGGATCAGTGGAATTGAAGACAAACACTTGAATACAACTCTGCTTGAGGAAAAATCAGAAAAAAGAAGGAAGAAAAATGAAGACAGACTGAGAATTATGTGGGATACAATCAAAAGCAAAAATGTGCGAGTGATTGGAGTTTCAAAATGGGGAGAAAACAGAAAACAAAGAGGATCATTGAAGAACTGCTGACAGAAAACTACCTCAATATCATGAAAGATGACAAGCTGGCCGTCCAAGAAGCTCAACGAAACCCATATAGGATAGACCCTAAAAGAAAATCACTAAGGCATATCATAATCCCACACACCAAAACCAAAGACAAATAAAGAATCCTGAGAGCAGCTCATGAAAAAGAAGAAGTCACATACAGAGGAGAAAGAATAAGACTAAGCTCAGATTATTCAGCAGGAACCATGCAGGCAAGAAGGCAATGGGATGACATATATAAAACCTTGAAAGAAAAAGATTGCCAGCCAAGAATAATATACCCTGCAAAACTCTACTTCACATATGATGGTGAAATTAGGACATTTCCAGATAAACAAAAATTAAGGGAATATGTAAAAACCAAACCAAACTTACAAGAATTGTTAAAGGGAGTCCTTCAAACTGAGAACAAACAACTTCAGCTCAAAGACTGAATCTAGGACGCAGGATCATACCAGCCAGATATCAATCTAGGAAATGAACTCTCAAGGACTATCCAAAACCAAAAGTAATACAACAGGGAATCAGAGCAGTTAATCAGTAAATGACAACAACATCAGAACAATAAAAAAGGGAATAATGGTGTAGGTGTAGAACCTTTTAATGGAGAAGAAGGCAAGGAGATACAAAGTAATAATAGACTACTTCAAACTTAGAAAGATAAGGGTAAATTTCACAGTAATCACAAAGAAAGTTAACAAATATAATCATAAAAATAAATAGGACAAACATAAAGTCTCAGTAAAAAACAAAACCTACAAAAATAAAAGAAACTAAAAAAAAATCCACAAACAAAAGGATTCAGCACAGGAGACTAAGAGGAACAAAGAAAACGTCAGCACCA
>NW_004443954.1:22968581-22989281 GCF_000243295.1 Trichechus manatus latirostris | reverse complement strand
AGTAGTCAAAACAGCCTAGTACTGGTACAATGACAGATACATTGACCAATGGAACAGAATTGAGAACCCAGATGTAAATCCATCCACCTATGGTCACTTGATCTTTGACAAGGGCCCAAAGTCCAGCAAATGGGAAAAAGACAGTCTTTTTAACAAATGGAGCAGGCAAAACTGTATATCCATCTGCAAAAAATGAAACAGGACACATACCTCACGCCGTATACAAAAACTACTTCAAAATGGATCGAAGACCTGAATATAAAGCCAAAACTATAAAGTTCATGGAAGAAAAAATAGGACCAGTGCTCCAGGCCCTAATACACAGCATTTACAGGATACAAACCATAATCATCAACACACAAACCTCAGAAGAAAAGCTAGATAACTGGGATCTTCTAAAAATCAAATACCTGTGCTCTTCAAAAGACTTCACCAAAAGAGTAAAAAGAGACCCTACAGACTGGGAAAAAATTTTTGGACAGTACAAGTCGGACAAAGGTCTAATCTCTAAAATCTATAAGAAAATCCAACACCTCTACAACAATAAGACAAATAATCCTATTAAAAAATAAGCAAAAGAAATGAACAGATATTTCATGAAAGAAGACATTCAAGCCGCCAACAGACACATGAGGAAATGTTCAGGGTCACTAGCCATTAGAGAAATGCAAATTAAAACCACAGTCAGATACCAACTCACCCCAGCATTACTGGCATGAATCAAAAACACTGGAAATAACAAATGTTGGAGAGGCTTCGGGGAGATCGGAACTCTTATGCACTGCTGGTGGGAATCCAAAATGATACAACCATTTTGGAAAATGATATGGCGATTCCTTAGAAAGCTAGAAATAGAAATACCATGCGATCCATCAATCCCACTCCTAGGAATATATCCTAGAGAAATAAGAGACGTCACTTGAATAGACATATGCACACCCATGTTCACGGCAGCATTGTTCACAATGGTAAAAAGATAGAAACAACCTAGATACCCATCAACAGATGAATGGATAAACAAACTATGGTACATACACACAATTGAGTACTATGCAATGGTAAAGAACAATGATGAATCTGTGAAGCATCTCATAACATGGATGAAACTGGAGGACATCATGCTGAGTGAAATAAGTCAATCACAAAAGGACAAATATTGTATGAGACGTCTATTGTAAAAACTCATGAAAAAGTTTACACACAAAAAGTAACAATCTTTGTTGGTTTACCAGGGATGGGAGGGGTGGGGTGTGGAATACAATATAGACAATAGGTAAGTAGCATCTTTAGCGAAGGGTGAGACAGTACACAATACTGGGGAAACCAGCACAACTTATATAAGGAAAGGTCATGGAAGCTCTATAGACACATCTAAACTCCCTGAGGGACTGAATTGCTGGGCAGAGAGTTGTAGGGACTATGGTCTTGGGGAACATCTAGCTCAATTGGCATAACACAGTTTATAAAGACTATGTTCTACATTCTACCTTGGTGAGTAGCGTCTGGGGTCTTAAAAGCCTGTGAGCAGCCATCTAAGATACTCCACTGGTCTCACCCCAGAACAGGATACAAGGAAAAGATTAGTCCAAGGGACTAATGGACCACAGCTACCAAGGCCTCCACCAGACTGAGTCCAGTACATGTAGATGGTGACTGGCTACCACCATTGACTCCTCTGACAGGGATCACAACAGAGGGCTCTGGACAGAGCTGGAGAAGGATGTAGAACAAATTCTAACACACACAAAAAAGACCAGATTTACTGCCCTGAAAGAGACTGGAGAAACCCTGAGAGTATGGCTCCCAGACACCCTTTTAGCTCAGTGGTGAGGTCACTTCCAAGGTTCACCATTCAGCTGGGGATTGGACAGTCCCATAAAGTAAAGGGGGACTAATGAGGCAGAGCAGTCCAGGGACAAGGACTAGAAGGCAGAAGGGAACAGGAAAGCTGGTGACAGAGAACCCAAGGTTGAGTAAGGACAGTGTTGACATGTAATGGGGTTGTCAACCATTGTCACAGGGCAACATGTGTACTAACTGTTTAATGAGAAACTATTTTTTTCTGTAAGCCTTCATTTGAAGTGAGAATAGCAGCACAACTGGAAGAACGTAATCGATGTCATTGAATTGTGCGCATAGAAATTTTTGAAATGCTGTATCTTTCGCTATGTATATTTTCACCAAAAAAAAAAAAAAAGGTCAAGAAGGGAGAAGGTTGACATGTCGTGGGGTTGTTAACCAATGTCATAAAACAGTACGTGTACTGGCTGTTTAATGAGAAACTATTTGTTCTGTAAACCTTTACCTAAAGAACAATTTAAAAAAATGCATAAATGTTTAACCTTCATTAACGGGAAGTAAATTAGAAACAGTTTTAAATAAAACAGTGAATATTATGCAATTAATAAGTGAAATGAAATTAGTAATTGATTTTGAACTTGAAGTTTATAGTTAAAATAATCTGTGTTAACTATATATTTATGTAATAAATTTTGAACATTTAATCATAACTTTCAGTAGTATTTTGTATAAATTGCCCAGAATATTATTAAATTAGCTTTGTAAAGATTGGATGTTGTTGATATTAGGTGCCATCAAGTTGGTTCCGACTCATACTGACTCTATGCTCCACAGAACGAAACACTGCCCAGTATCGTACCACGCTCACAATCTTTATGCTTGAGCTCATTGTTGCAGCCACTGTGTCAATCCATCTGGTTGAAGATCTTCCTCTTTTTCATTGACTCTCTACTTTACCAAGTATGATGTCCTTCTCCAGGGACTGATCCCACCTGACAACATGTCCAAAGTATGTAAGACATAGTCTCGCCATCCTTTCTTCTAAGGAGCCTTCTGGTTGTACTTCTTCCAAGACAAAACACTGCACAGGTGTGCATAATTTGCTTCATGAAACCTTAATTTGATATATTGTTGAAAATGATCTTTAAATAAGATTGTGTTTACAAAATTATATTCATTAATCTCAGAGAAGAATTTCTTTCCCTGATCTGAATTTTCAAATAATAATTAGAAGATATTTTATTATGAACTTAATTTTATTATGAACTTAATATTTTATTACATAAAGCTGTGCATCATTATAGAGTCAAGTTTGAGGACAACTTCAGAAATTTTTTTTTTTTCCTCTAGAAAGTAGGCAGCCATCCTATTGGAGATGGTAGAATAAAGTTATCTCTATACCATCTTCTCCATAAAGCAAACAAAGGACATGCAAAGTGCAGTGAAAATTAACCAGGAAGAAGAAATGCCTGAAAGACAGAGCCAGTAGACAACATTTATCTGAAGCTGGTGACTACACTTTGGACAAGTTATCAGGAGGGACCAGTCCCTGGAGGAGAACATCATGCTTGGTAAATAGAAGGTCACGGAAAAAGAGGAAGACCCTCAATGAGATGGATTGACACAGTGGCTGCAACAATGGGCTCAAGCATAACAACGATTATGAGGATTGTGCAGGACGGGGCAGTGTTTTGTTCTGTTGTGCATAGGGTCACTATGAATTGGAACCCACTTGATGACACCTAACAAAAACAACAACAGGTGGCTACACTGTGCAGTAAAGCAAATCTTCCCTCTTTGTAACATGAGAATCAACTATATGGCTGTTAAAGCATTCCACATTTGGCAAAAGATGCGTGTCTGAAAAGGGACGTGGCATACATGGCCTTTTTTCTAAAAGTGGGTTTCTACGTGTTAGGGGAGTGCAGAACATGTTAATGCAAACAATGAGGCAGCTTCAGATAGTGTCCACTAAGAAAAGACTCTACTCACACACACAGACAAACAAACACACACACACTTTGACATACTCTAAAAGTTCAGGAAAACTAATTTCACCTTAATAATAATCAACAGATAAGTATCAAGGTCAAACCTCATGAAAGATTATTATAAGAAAAGAAGAGAATAAGGAGAAATCCACACACACAATCAAAGACATGCCAGAAAGCCATGCCCACTAACCTGATCAAAACTGAGATTTACTATTTTATGATGAACTAAAAGGTGCGAAAGAATGCTGGAAGGGAATGGCTTCTTTTCAGCTGAAGATGAGGGGACCATCACTACCTGCATTCAGTTTTGACTCAGCCAGTTCCTTATATTGGAGTCTGTCCTTTGAAATACCCTAGCCCTAGTACCAATACTGCTATTTTTCAAGATCTTTGGTAGCAGGTAACAGAAATACAACCCAAATAAAGTTTAATTTTAAAAAAAGGAAATTATTGACTCAGGTAATTGAAAAGAACAGGGGTGGCTCTTCAAGCATGATGTGAACCAGAGCTCAAATGATGCCATGGATGTTGATAGTATTATGTTCCATAGCTTATGAATATGCTAGAAATAGTCTTGTACATATAATACATTATTTAATAATTTAAAAACTAATGTATGATTTTACAAGACCAGTATTGTTCTCTTTCAGAGCAAATGCATAGTGATTGATTGAATACTGAATATTGCTTAAGTCATGAAGACTGTAGCTTGAAACTAATGTGGGAAGAATCTGAAAGGAAAAACATGAATGATTTCTAAAGAAAGTCTGGGGACCCAGTTTTGCTTTTCCCTAAAAGAAGGTCAATTCAATTGGTTTGAAAGGTTACCTGATAACTGCATCAAAGAAACAAGAGTCTGAAGATCTGTTAAGTGATTTTTGAGGGAGAAAGATGTGGCAGTCTGCTTCTGTAAGATTTATAACCTTGGGGCAGTTCTATTCTGTCCTATAGGGTCACTATGGGTTGGAATCGACTTGACGGCAATGAGGTTTTTTGTTTTCAAGTGATTTTTATGTTATTTAGAGCAAACTCTAGATTTCAGGCAGAAAAAAAAAACAACAAGATTTTCCCTGTAGATTAAACAAATTCTATCCCTACCATACACTGGGAGCCCTGGCAGCACAGTGGTTAAGAGATCAGCTGATAATCAAAAGTCAGCAGTTTAAATGGAATTTGAATCCACCAGCTTCTCCTTGGAAATCCTATGGGGCAGTTATGCTCTGCCCTACAGGGTTGCTGTGAGTTGGAATCGACTCAAAGGCAGCAGGGTTTTTTGGTTTGTTTATTTACCATACAGTGATTGAAATGTTAATGAAGTCGGCAGAGGTGCATTATTGAGCAAGCTTCTCCGTCTTTCTATGAAAATGGCATTAGGAACATTTCATTATATCTATCACTGTCTCCAGTTCCACTGAGATCAAAATGCGTTACTCTGAATGGAAAGCGATAATAGCGGAGAACGTGTGCCAGAGTAGATATTGTGTGTGTGTGTGTGTGTGTGTGTGTGTGTGTGTGTGTGTGTGTGTGAGAGAGAGAGAGAGAGAGAGAGAGATTTTCTGGGCTTAAAACTGTATGATCAATAAATCAATGGAATAGTGGTCTATTGTCCTAGGATTTCCTAAGATCTTTCATTTGCAGAAATTTTTGCTTTTTAAATTTATTCTGAACTTTAAAGATTCTTTCCACATGCCTGCTTGCCATTTTCCCTGTCATTCTCTGAGTCAAGAAAACAGGCTTTTGGGTTTTGGTTTTGTCTTCAGGAAGTGTTTGAGCCTCAGTAGTAGAATGGTGAGAATAACACCCAAGTCACTTGGATTCCTGTGAGGATTCAGTGAGTAACCACATGTAAAGGGTATGGCCCAGTGCTGGACACTCAATGGGCACTCAATACATGCCTGTTCCTCTTCTTGTCAGCCTTTTTCTGATTCTATCTCTAGTCTAGAGAGTTGGTTATAGCCTGGGAGATGTTCTAGGGACAGTTGTGCATCCTCATTTGATGCACTCAGCTAACGATACCCAGGGCATCAATGACTTACTGCAGATTCCTCAGCTATGTGGGAGCAAATAGAACAAGAACTTCAACATTGATCTCACAGTCAGACCACCCTTGGCCAGCACACCTCTTAAAGGGCTTGCTCTTCTGTGAGAGTAACACTTTGTGTATCAGAGTAGGTAAGCAAGTCCTTTGTCTATACTTGCCTCAGGTCCCTGTGATCTGAGCATTTGGCCTGAGTGGTTGTCAAGTAAAGTAGCTTGTAAGGAAACTCTTTTGTAGTCTTATGATTTTAATAGTACTCCATTTTTTATTCATTTCTAGTGAGTGCTAGCAGCTAACTGACTGAGAGCTGAGTGAGATCTAAATTCAACTTTCTTCTTTATGAAATACTCCCACTTTATGGTTTGGCACATGTGTAATTTACTTTCACCTGTCTTTTAAAGTTGACAATGGCTGTATTTAGTCCAACATGTTGATTTTGTATAACTCAGGTTGAATTACTTAAAAGTGGGTGAGGAAACAGTTTACTTTCCTTTAAAGAGGTCCAAAAATTGTTTGTTTATGCATTTGTACCTTTTGAGTGAAATATCCCTGAAAAAAAGTAAAGAAAGGGGCGCATACCTCTTTATCTCCTATTTTTCCAATGTACTCAATAGACAAACATTGCCAGAATTTTAAGATTCTAGAACTTCTATGTGGAAACATATTTTCAAAGTAAGCTAAGTATTTTCTATCAGGAAATTTGAAGCAATGATTTTCTAAATAAGTTTCAGAAATTCCTTTCACTATGCTCCTCCAACATACAGTAAACTAAAAAAAAAAAAAAAAGCTTACAAGGAATAAAGATTTGGATGAATTGAACTCAAGAAGAAGACACTGAATGCATACTGGTATCATTGTATTAGCTGCTAGTGGAAAGCAGAAGAATGTGAAATAATTAAGGCAGAAAGCCCATGTCCATGCTCCTAGGTAAGGCAATATTTTTCAAAATTGTTAAAGACACAAAAACTTTCAGATATATTGTTGATGTCTATAATTTTCACCCCTGGAATAATATTTGTTACAGTGTCTGGAAATAACACAGATCATTGTTGAGACATCTCACAGAATCTTACCATTGAATATGATGTGATTTGAAAATGATGTTCTTCAAGGCCTGCTAAAGAGGCTTTTCACAGAAATTTAAAGCATGATGAAGATCAAAGACTACAGCCTTCAGTATGGATTACACCTCAACATAAAGAAACCAAAAATCCTCACAAATCACCAATAAACAACATAATGATAAATGGAGAAAATATTGAAGTTGTCAAGGATTTCATTTTACCTGGATCCACAATCAATGCCCATTGAAGCAGCAGTCAAGAAATCAAACGATGTATTGCATTGGGCAAATCTGCTGCAAAAGACCTCTTTAAATCTTAAAAAGGAAATATGTCAGTTTGAGGACTAAGATGAACCTGAACCAAGCCATGGTATTTTCAAACGCCTCATATGCATGTGGAACCTGGACAATAAATAAGGAAGACTGAAGAAGAATTGATGCATTTGAATTATGGTGTTAGCAAAGAATATTGAATATACCATGGACTGCCAGAAAAATGAACAAATATGTCTTGGAAGAAGTACAGCCAGAATGCTCCTTAGAAGGGAAGATGGTGAGACTTCATCTCAGGTACTTTGAACATGTTATAAGGAGAGACCAGTCCCTGGAGAAGGAATATCATGCTTGGCAAAGTAGAGGGTCAACGAAAAAAAGTAAGACCCTCAATGAGATGGATTGACACAGTGTCTGCAACAATAGGCTCAAACTTAGCAATGACTGTGAAGATGGCACAGGACCAAGCAACATTTTGTTCTATTATACATGTGGTCGATATGAGCCGGACCATACTAGCCAGCCCCTAACAACAACAATCTGAGGCAATGTAGGTGCAACTGCATTGTAAATGTGAGGAACTCTGGTAGATGATATTATTGTTTTCAGCTCTGTTGACCAGGACACAGCTTTTAGATAAACATCTCTATCTGTGTACAGCTTTAAGGTAATTTGCCCTTGCACATGGCAAAGGTCTGTAACTTTCATTGCCTCCTAGCACAGAAGATTTGGTGTGATTATTTTTTGGGAGAGCAAAAATAACCCGTAAATCTCTTTCAAATGTAAATGGGCTTGACTGTGGCTGTTCCTGCATTAGCGGGAAGACACTGTTCTGTATGCTTTAGTTCCCAGCCCCCACAGCATCCTCTGCACAGGTGATGGTGGAGCTCCTCCAGCTTGGAGACAGATTTAGGCACCATTATATTGCTCCACCTAACTCTTCTGCATTTAGCATTCTTGGTTATTTAAGGGCCAGGCAAACATACAGCCTACTTGTAAAAATCAATCACCTTTTTCTTCTTATCTTTCTTTTTTACTAACGTAAGTTTAAGGTCCAAGAAACTAACCAACATGAAACAGAGGGCTATGGCAAGTTCCTATGATAGTTAGATGGGATGTACAGAAATTTCCTTTCTTTTGATATGGAAGCTCATCAGCACAATGGTCAGGACTTTTTTCTTTTTTTTAATATTTAACTTAAGCTGATCACTTAAGAGTATTTTCTAATCTTGAAAGTGTTAAAAACTTCTCCAAAATTTACTGTTAATTAAATTTTGATTTATGTAGCCTGACTTATCAGTCATTGATAGTTTAACCTTAATGAATCATCAGGATTTGCTAGTTGAGAAATTTGCTAATATTAAAATCTCACATTTCAAAAATAGGTGTAATAAAATCCCATTAAATACATTTTTACTATTTATGTGTTTTAGTAAACATTTCTACAGGAACGTCATTATTTATTGATATTTTTTTACTTCCTGTATATTACCTCTTGATTTTTATTTTGTAGATTTTATGTTCCACAAAAAGTTTTCAAATTTGTGGAAGAACATGACTCATCTCAAAACCTTGGTGTATCCCATGGAGAAATGATCTGATGCCTGAGAAGCAAGTTACTTTTGTTTGTAGACTATGTCACTTATTGCAGTAAAATACATCATTTTATATTTTTGAAATGTAATTTTCTAAGAAAATGCTTTTATTTCCATTCTTGTCTAGAAATAGCCACTTTTGGGGGCATAAATATCCCTGGTGACTCCCTGTCATACTCACACTGCCCCCCCGTGCAGGTCTGCTCTATTCAGAAAGGGCAGAGACAGCAGCCCAGACCACGGGCTACTGTCACTGCTCTGAAGAAGACCTCTGTGCCACCCATAGGGCCCTGGAAGTCCATGTGTACACAGACTAAGCTTTGACCTTTCAAATGTGGCTTAAAATTTTCTTCTCTGCACAAATCTTTTTCCAGGCCTTACTCTATAAGAAGCTGGCTACACTGAGTGAAGCTCCATCTCCGTTTCCTATTTATGTCATTGACAAATAATTTTTCTTTTTCAGTATTCTTAGCATAGTGGGAAGTCACAGTACTAACGCACCCAGGAGTGTCTGGGATGTGATGTAGCTTGAACCCATTTGGACCCTCTGCTTTATCTGGTGAAACTCCACAAATGTGCATATGGATCACCTCACGTTTGTGACAGAAAAAGTACAAATATTCTTCTCTTGCCACCTTGTTTTGTCGTTTTCCCCATAATCTTGTTCATCTATATATAGTTTCTGTAATTTACTGAAATTAATTTTATTTCCACTGTCTATATTCATATCTTTCCCTCCTTCTATTCAGTGCCCACCCCCCACTCCACAAATTCTTTTTTGATTAGTAATGTTCTTTGGAAGCAAAAGGATTTTCTCTTTAGTTAGATAACTGTTTTCCAGTGACTCATGGTACCACACATTCTATTTTAAGGCAGGAGAGGCTGGGCCATTCAGGGGTAAGGTTGGGGCAGGTTGTTGGAAGGAATAAAAGAGATTCTGGTTGCTAAGCAACTCGTGAGCAGGCTCAGAGTTCGCATATGCTATCCCATGTGACATGTGACCAGAGACTAGAAGTGCAGTCAAGCATAATGACAATGATTTATTATCTTAGAAAAAAAAATAGAAGGCTTCCAATAAGAAATCACATATTCTTTCTTCTATTCCCTTTTCTGAAATCCCAAGTTATCGACAAAGAGAGCAAGAACTACAAAACTTACATCTTCAATGAAATCAGGAATTGGCTTAAACTCCAAAGGACAGCCTTTTAAGGGTATCTGCCAAATATAGTGAAACTTCGACCAAAGGGAGGGAAAACACTGAGGGCCTGTGAATATAGTTCCAGATACTGAGTAGAGAGCAGCTCCCAGTATTTGCAGAAACAGGCAGGGTAAAGGGCAAACTGGGAACATCCTGGGGAGGAGGGGACAGTACAGAGTTCCATCCTGCAGAAAAGCACAGGAGCAGTTCTGAAGGATATTTTCTTAACTTTCTGCTAAAAAATTTTTAAAAAAACTTTGCCACTGAGTTGATTCTTACGCACAGTGACCCTATAGGACAGAACAGAACTGCCTCACAGGGCTTCTGAAGAGCAGCTGGTGGATTCAAACTACTGACCTTTTGGTTAGCAGCTGAGTTCTTAACCACCGCATCACCAGGACTATAACCTCCTTAAAATGAGAAATAGTTTGGGGATAAAGTGAGGTGGAGGAAGGAGAAAAAGACTAAAATTTGCTCTGTATATACATCACTGAGAGTCACATAGACTTCTCTGAGTGACATGCTCACCCTAAGGTGGACCATATAACTCTGAGGGTGTAGCAGACATAGTGCATTGAGACAAAAAAACAAAAATTGAAAATTTTCAGTTCCTCTATTCACACACATCACCCCTACAATGAAATTCCCAATCTCAGACTTGAATAAATAATAGAATAACAGGTAGTAGATAAAATGGCCTTAGTTTAAAAATGAGAAGTAAGTAGAAAGGATGCTCATGGAAACTCTGCATAGGTATTATTTGAAAAAATAATTAGGAAAGGAGCATAACAAGCAAAAAGTAGATAAAGGATGCACATTAGAAGAGTTACTTCAGGAAACAGGAAAACACAAATTCAGAAAAAATATATTAGCAAAAAATTTAAAGAAACAATAACTCTGAAAACAATCTTTTAAAGACAAGATATAAAAAAAGAAAATCCATATAAAGAATTGTAAGCTGGTAGAGCTTAAAGAAGAACTAAAATTTAGCAATAAAACCACCACAGAAATGAACATTAAAACAAAAGAGGGAAAGAAAAAAACAGAACATTGCTGAAAGCAAAATCAGAAACAGAGGATTGTCTTGAAAATATTACATAAAAATGGAAAAGAGCAAAAAGATAAAAATGTTTAGAGAAAAGAAAGATATGAACAACAAAAAAATTCCTCAAAAATTGCATTAGTAAAAGTTAGAAGAGATAGTGTAACTTAAAAACATTCAATGATGTAACTGAGGAAAACGTTTCTAAGATGAAGAAAAGAACTAAATCTGCAGATTGAAAGTGATTCCAAGCAAAACTGTACAGAATGAAACATATCCTTGTAAAATTAGTGAACTTTAACAATGACACAACCAAAGCTCCTGTGAACATAATGATCGTAAAAAGTCACCTCTGAGGGGTAAACCATGCAGATCACTAAATTATTCACAGCAGTAGTCTTTGCCAGAAGTCTGCAGAACAATTTCTATGGGCACTGAAAGGGAAAAATGTAGTGTGGTCCATGGATCAAACAGCTGCATTGTTACTGATAAACAAAGATAACCTATCAGTGTGCAAAAACTTGGGGAGTATCATGACCACGGGCTCTTTTGTAAAGCAAACCCTCGAAGATAAGATAAAACACAGCCAAAAAAGAAATGAAACAAAATAAAGAAAGGAAAGATGAAGAGGAGTGAAGGGCTGGCAGTGAGCATTTAAGCCATTTAAAAATAAATATAGGGCTCAACGATTGTAGAGTTTATAATTAAATAACATGATATAAACTGTGAGAGACGTAAATAAATTAATACTGTCATGTAAAAACAAATAAAAACAAAACAAAAACCTTACCTGCTACACCGGGCTAGATTACTTCTGATGAGAGAAGGAAGGATCAGAACATTTTTACTAAGGGACATGGACCTCTACCAGCTTCATCTCATGATTATTTATACCCTTGATATTATTTAGTATAGACTGATACTGAATGAGATCTTTTATCCATGGTCTGGTTTGATAATTTGATCCTTGGTGTTATATAAGACTAAAGAGTACCATATTTTTACACAAAGAACTCGAACCTTCTGTGTTTGTTTGTGGGCAGTACCTCCCCACCACAAGGCACCCTCACAAGTGCTGCCATGCAAATCCTCTACCCACGTTGCTGTAAAAAAAAAAAAAAAAAAGTAGCATAGTGCACTTACTTAAATACCTTGTGGGGGTGGGGCGGGTTGAGGACACAGCCAGCAAACAAATGCAGAAGGTGCACATTATTTACGTAAAAATAGGTAAGTGTATATGCGAGGCAGCTATAAGGGCCCCAGCGGTTAGGGGTCCGGAGTTTAAAATGAAAGCCAGCAGCAGAGTCGTGTTTTTCTCTCTAGTCACATCCAGCTGCAGGGAAGATGCTTACAGTGGGAAGAGACATTATGATTTAGCTGAGATTATGTGACTAAATGCGAGGGGGCATGGTAGATTGTGAGGTGTGTGCAGAAAGCAATTTGACCTTTGCTCTTGGTTCTTTCTAGCCATACCAATGCCTGAGGCTAATGGGTGGGGGCTGAGCAGATGAAGAGGGTCCACCTGGGGGTTTCATGTTAACTTAGCTTCAGGAGGCATGATCTAATCTAGAACCCTGAAGCTCTGAGAAGCTTCCTGGTTGGTGACTATGCATGAGAGAGGCTAGTTGTCCCTCTATGAGACATGGATATTCCTCACTCTGACCCCTCCCAGACCTCCTCCTATGTGTTTCTTTGTATTGTTTTTGATTGTAATAAATCTGTGGTCATATATATGGTATACTCTCTGGGAGTTTTGTAAGTCCTTCAGTGAATTAACAAAAGCACAGGGTCAGTGAGAGCCAGTAGGACTGTCTTCTGCCTATCTGGCAATCTGAAGGATAGTGTCCGTCTACTTGTGAGCTCTGACCTAGCTCCAAGTGACAGGGTAGGAGAGAAGGGCTGCATGGGCAACGGGTCTGAAGGACGCTATCTGTCTAACCTGTGAGCTCTGATCCAGCTCTAGGTAGCTACAATCAGAGACAGAATGCTGCTTGAGTGGCTGGCAACAATGATGGAATAGTGACATGGTGAGGACTGGATCCATTTCCGTACTTTGGGGATTGGATTCATTCTGATTCTTGTTACAAAGTTAGCAATGAAGGTGTGATTTACCTACTTTCACCCTTGCTTAGTGTAGAGATGAAGGTGTATGTGAGGAAGTGATTTCACTGTGTACCACGGTGGTATAGTGGTTAAGAGCTACAGCTGCTTAACCAAAAGGTCAGCAGTTCAAGTCAACCAGGTGCTCCTTGGAAACTCTATGGGGCAGTTCTACTCTGTCCTATAGGGTCACTATGAGTTGGAATCGACTTGACGGCAATGGGTTTTTTTTTTTTTTAAGGCAGGAAATGAAGACATGAGGAAGATTCTTATACTTTCTAATGTTGAAATCTTGTGTCTTCTGTGTACATCTAGTATCTCATCCATTTTTAATACAATTAGAGCACTTTGTCTTTCATTTGTATTTCATATAACAATTATCTAATAGGGTCCCCTTCCATATAAGACTGGACATGACTGTAGCTAAGACATCAGAAAAACACAGGAATCCATCTCATTTGAGGATACTCCCAGGGAAGGAGATCTCATGCTTTCTTCGCAGGGAAGCAGAGACATCTGTTTCTATCTTCGCAGCTTTTACTATTTCTTGAATAAGAGGGAAGCATTGGGTTTTTGTTTGTTTTTTTGCCTCTTGTGGCTTTTAATTTTTTTCTCTAGCCCCTAATGATGATTCACACCTTGCAAAGAATAATACGCAGAACTACAAATTTAACTTCTTAAAAATAATTACAATTTTATTTTTAAGACTATACTTTTTTAACAGAAATTTCAGAATCATCATTAGAATTAATATTTGTTATGACAAGGCTATGTGGACAGTAATTATCACTTAGTATGTGACAACTGGATGATGAAATCATATGATAAAATTTTCACATTGGAAAAAGCTACTGTATCTGCATTACTAAAAAAACAAAACCAAACCCATTGTGGCTAAGGTGATTTCAATTCCTGGAGACCTTATATGTGTCAGAGTAGAACTGTATTCCATAGAGTTTTCTTGACTGTAATCTTTATGGAAGCAGATCACCAGGTCTTCTACAGTGCCTCTAGGTGGGTTCAAACAACCAACCTTTAGGTTAGTAGTCCAGAACAAACTGTTTGTGCCACCCAGAGGCCTTGTCCATTGCTATATGTTTTAAAACTTGTTTTATTTAGCCAGTGGAGTATATTCCAAGTGATACCTGCCAGTGTAAAAATAGAACATTATGCTACTCATAGAGGTTTTAGAGCCCCCAACCTTAAGCAAAATCAAACTGTGTTCTTAATTTCTTTCTATTCAAACATATTTTTAATGAGACATCAACACACCTGACTAAAATGTTTATGTGAATTCTATTTTGAGATGGCTAATGTTAGTTTATTAAGTAAGGGGTTTGGTACTAACATTGAATGATGCTTGAATGAATCTGTAATGAAAGATTATGCCATCAGTTGCTGAGTCATCGTTTGATGAAGTAAATGATTTCCATTATATTCAAACACACTGGCTATTTTGAATATATTAATGGTTGTTGATGAGATAATTGATTACATAGGTATGCAGACAAGATTTACTAATTCACATAATCATTTACTGGGCACACATTGTGTATCACTGAACATGGAGGATACAGAGATAGATAAGCACTGGACTTTGCCCTTGAGTTTGGGAGACAGGCACGTATACCTTTAATTGTGAGACAACGTAATAAGTGGCATTATATACATTTGAAAAAATTATATTTGGAGAACTAAGATGGAAACTTCATGGATCACAGCAACAGCAGAATATTGTGCAGTATAGTGCTGGGAGATGAGCCACCTAGGTTGGAAGGTACTCAAAATACACAGTGACCTCAAAAATGGGCTCGAGCATACCAGTGATCATGAAGATGGAGCAGGACCGGGCAACGTTCCTTCTGTTGTGCATGGGGTCACCAGGAGTTGGAGCTGGCTCAAAGACAACAAACAACAAAAAGATGGAAACAAAACACTGCCTGTTAAGGTAGCTGATACTAATAGAATATCAAATGCAATTTTTTGTGTGTGTAATTACACATTTTTTCAATCCAGCAAAATATTTATAGAACATATGGTGCCTTTCAAATACAATTATTATGACAGTAATCTCTTTTGGGACATGATACAAAAATGTGCAAAACAATGTAGCAAAATCTACCAATATAATGATGAAAAAAACTGAAGTGGAAGAATAATAAGCATGGGATGGTTTATTCAGGAATGATTGTCAAAATTCATAGGAAGAGTAAGAAGATTTTAAAAGATGGTTTTATAGTACATTTTTATCTAGCTCTAAAAGTACACATATTTCCTAGACTACAATCTAATAAAGATAGAATACTCAAAAATGAAAAACAAAATTGCCTGATTTTCTTATAAATATGAGAAAATTCTAAATAAAATATTTGCTAACAAAATCAGGTTATTAAAAATGCACCAGGATCACATAAAGTTTATTCCAAATATGCAAGGAAGTTTCACTGCTAGGATTCTATCAGTAAAGTTCCTTATATTAAAAAAAAGGGAAATATGAAATTATTAAAGTATTTTATCAAAGGAGCATTTGATAAAATTTCGGGGTCATTTCTGATTAAGATTTAACAAATTAAGTAGAAAAAGAAAGAAATTTTCTTTAATAAGATTGAAGTATTTCTTTAAACCCAACTACAACTAATAATGAAGAAATTGAAGATTTTTACCAAATTCTACAGTGTGAAATTGATCGAACATGCAATCAAGATGCATTGATAATTACTGGTGATTGAAAAGTGAAAGCTGGAAATAAAGAAGAATCAATAGTTGGAAAGTGTGGACTTGGTGGTAGAAATGATGCCAGAGATCCCATGATAGAATTTTGCTAGACCAAAGACCTATTCTTTGGAAATATATATTTTTAACAACATAAGCAATGACTATGCACATGAACATCACCAGATGGAATAAACAGGAATTAAATTGGCTACATCTGTAGAAAGGGGCCTGGTGATGCAAAGGTCAAGTGCTTGGCTGCTAACTGAAAGGTCAGTGGTTCGAACCCACCATCTGCACCACAGAGGAAAGATGTGGAAGTCTGCTTCCGTAAAGATTACAGTTTGGAAACCGTACATGGACGTTCTACTCTGTCCTATAAGGTCTATATGAGTCCAAACTGACTTGGTGGTAAATTTTTTTTTTTCTTTTTCCTTTTACATCTGAGGAAAGAGACTATGGAGATCATCAGTCAGAACAAGGCCAGGGCCAGCTATAGAACAGAGCATTAGTTGCTCATATGCAAGTTCAAGATGAAGCTGAAAAAAATTAAAACAAGTCTACAAGAGCCAAAGTATAACCTTGAGTATATCCCATCTGAATTTAGAGACCATCTCAAGAATAGATGTCTGGCATAAAACACTAATGACTGAAGACAAGACGAGTTGTGGGAAGACATCAAGGACACCATACATGAAGAAAGCAAAAGGTTATTAAAACAACAGGAAAGAAATAAAAGACCGAAATGAATGTCAGAAGAGACTCTGAAACTTGCTTTTGAAAGTACAGTAGCTAAAAGAATGGAAGAAATAATGAAGTAAAAAAGCTGAACAAAAAATTTCAAAGGGTGGCTAGAGAAGACAAAGTAAAGTATTATAATGAAATGTGCAAAGACCTGGAGATACAAAACTAAAAGTGAAGAACATGCTCAGCATTTCTCAAGCTGAAAGAACTGAAGAAAAAATTCAGGCCTGGAACTGCAATACTGAAGCACTCTATGGGAAAAATATTGACTGACACAGGAAACATCAAAAGAAGATGGAAAGAATACACAGAATCACTGTACCAAAAAGAATTGGTGGACTCTCAGACATAAGATCAAGAATTGATGGTACTGAAGGAAGAAGTCCAAGCTGCATTGAAGGCATTGGCGAAAAACAAGTCTCCGGAAATTGATGAGATACCAATTGAGATGTTTCAACAAACAAACACAATGCTGGAAGCACTCACTCGTCTATGCCAAGAAATTTGGAGGACAGCTACCTGGTCAATCGAATGGAAAAGATCCATATTTGTGACCATTCTAGAGAAAAGTGATCCAACAGAATGCATAAATAATTGAACAGTGTCATTAATATCACGTGCAACTAAAATTTTGCTGAAGATAAAAACGGTTGCAGCAGTACATCAACAGGGAACTTCAAGAAATTAAAGTGGGAATCAGAAGAGGAAGTGGAATAAGCAATATCACTGTTGATGTCAGATGGATCTTGGTTGAAAGCAGAGAATATCAGAAAGATGTTTACCTGTGTTCTATTGACTATCCAAAGGCATTCGACCGTGTGGATCAAAACAAATTATGGATAACATTGTGAAGAATGGAAATTCCAGAACAATTAACTGTGCTCATGTGGAACCTGTACATAGACCAAGAGGGAGTAATTCGAACAGAACAAAGGGATACTGCATGGTTTAAGTTAGGAAAGGTGTACGTCAAAGTTGTATCCTTTCACCATACTTATTCAATTTGTATGCTGAGTGAATAATCTGAGAAGCTAGACTATATGAAGAAGAATGTGGCATCAGGATTGAAAGAAGACTCTTTAGCAACCTATGTTATGCAAATGACACAACCTGGCTTGCTGCAAATGAAAAGGACTTGAAGCACTTACTAATGAAGATCAAAGTCTTCAGTATAGATTACACCGTAACATAAAGAAAAAAAAAAAATCCTAACAATTGGACCAATAAGTAACATCATGAAAAATGGAGAAAATATTGAAGTTGTCAAGGATTTCATTTTACTTGGATCCACAATCAATGCACAAGGAAGCAGCAGTTAAGAAATCAGACGATGTATTGCATTAGCAAATTTGCTGCAAAAGAACTCTTTAAAGTGTTGAAAAGCAAAGATGTCTCTTTGAGGACTAAGGTGTGTCTGACCCAAGCCTTGGTATTTTCAATCACCTCATATGCATACAAAAACTGGACAATGAATAAGTTTGACTGAAGAAGAATAACTCCCTTTGAATTGTGGTGTTGGCGAAGAATATTGAATATACCATGGACTACCAGAAGAATGAATACGTCTGTCTTGGAAGAAGTACAGCCAGAAAGCTCCTTAGAAGCAAGACTGGCCAGACTTAGTCTAACGTACTTTGCACATGTTATCAGGAGGGACCTGTCCCTGGATAAGGCTATCATGCTTGGTAAAGTAGAAGGTCAGTGAAAAAGAGAAAGACCCTCAACAAGATTGATTGACACAGTGGTTGCAACAATGGGCTTAAAGGTAGCAATGATTGTGAGGACCAGGCAGTGTTTCATTCTGTTGTACATAGGGTCGCTGTGAGTTGGAACCTACCTGATGGCACCTAACAACAACAACACAACTAATATGTTAAATGTAAAAATATAGGCTTTTTCTTCATATTGGGAAACTGACGGGGATGCCTGCTAACAGCACTATTATTCAGTAATGTTTTGGCAGTCCTCACTGACACAATAAGGGAAGAAAGAGAAATAAGTAATACAAATATATAAATACTGGAAAATAAGTGACAAATCATAATCATTTGAAGATAATCTGATCAAAAAGTAAGAAACTCAATACAAATGTGATAGCTTTAATGAGAGTTTTAGTATAGTAGATGGATATAAGATTTTATATATAAATATATATATCTACATATGCACTACATGATATCATAAATTGGATATGAATTTAAGAATAAAAGTCTTGTATTCGCAATACAACAAAATGTAAATTATTCTATGGCTAACTTTAAAATAACTATAATAAAGGTACAAGATGTACACTATAAAAAGTATAAAAATTATAATTAAGGTCATAAAAGAAAACCAGAACACATATCATGCTCCTGCATAGCCAGTCCTAATGCTATAAAATGTATATGATTATCATACTAATATGTATAATTAATGCTATTAGAATTCCCTACATTTTTGAAGATGATGTGCTGATTTCAAAGAGTATGTGGAAGAATAAATGTGGGAGCATATTATTTTTAAAAATCTCAAAAATCACTAGTTTGTGGAGATTTGCTTTACCGAATATTAAAATATTTGACTATAGTTCACACACTATGGTGCTTACAGCTAATGTAATGCTTAATGCTGACTGAAAAGATGCAAACTAGGTGTTCATGAAACATACTGAAAAGACCTATGGAATTAATAGCTGTAGCCTGCAAGAAATTGAAAATATTGGGGCCAGGGAATCTTTCTGATGCTTTCATCACACACTGTTGTCTTTATGAGTCTCCTTCTAGTCCTGGTGGTGCACTGGTTAAGAGCTCCACTGATATCCAGAAGGTTGGGGATATGAAACCACCACCCACTCTGCGGGAGAAAGATGTGACAGTCTGCTTCCACAAAGATTACAACCTTGGAAATCCTATCGGCCAGTTCTACCCTGTCCTATAGGGTTGCCATGAGTCAGAATCAACTTGATGGCAACGGGTTTTGTTTTCTGGTTTTCTGGTCCTGTCTATATATATCTTCTCAGCCACTTTGCCTCTGAGGTGTTTTTATCTTCTAGCCGGCTCTACCCAGGAAACTCCTGCCTGGTCTTGATGGGAACCTCCTCACTTCCTGTTTCTTGCAGAGAAATTTTATTCACAATAACGCATTCTGTCCCTTGCAGGGAATTACAGCTTTGGGGTCTTCTGGGCTATTTCAGCTTCCTATCCTCCACACTCTTACTCAGGCAGTGCTCCCAGGGGACCTGTTTATACGTGGGAAGGAGGAAAAAGAGAAAAAAGGCACAAATATCTCCAAAATAGTATCCCACCACTGATTCAAAATCAGTTTGAATATCCATCAATTGGAGGATAGTTATTACATTACAATAAAACCACACTAGAGACTATTATGAAGGTATTAAAAAGCATGAAGTAGATTTATATGTATTGATCTGGAGGACACACACAATATATATTTATGTGAAATAAGCAAATCACAAAATAATATGTGTAGGGGATCTCATTTTCATTAAAAATTATTAATTTAATAATTGATATAAATATAAATATATATATAAAAACCAAAAAAACAACCCCTTTGTCTTGAGTCAATTCCAACTTATAGTGACCCTATAGGACAGAGTAGTACTCCCCCATAGAGTTTCCAAAGAGCACCTGCTAGATTCGAACTGCCAACCTTTTGGCTAGCACCCATGAGAAGTTGTATTGAGTGACATGTTGTGATGGAGACTATTAATTTCTCTTTAAATACATCTCTGCTTTTTGAATTACTACACTGAATAGGTGTTAAATTTGTACTTCAAATAGCTGAAATTAAAACAAAAAAAAGAACAAAAATGAGATGGATACTGACTGGTCACCTGAGGGTCCTCACAGGCAACCAGGGTGGGCATGGTCAGAAAGGGCTTGGGTAGGGGCTTTGTTGGTCCGGAAATGATTTCTTTTTTCTATCCACACAGAACTGATTGACCTCTTTGGACTGACTATGAACCAAACCCATAAACATAAGAGTACATGACTAGAGTACTAATTTATTGATATTCTGTGTGGGAAAACTTTCTCTAAATACTGAAATACTAATTGTGTCTGCTATCCAAATCTGCCACAAAAGAACTCTTTAAAGTGTTAAAAAGCAAAGATGTCACCTTGAGGACTAAGGTGCA
>NW_004443954.1:22958743-22967341 GCF_000243295.1 Trichechus manatus latirostris | reverse complement strand
TTTGTAACCTTGTATCCAAGGTCTGGGAGAGTATCACTATAGTCTCCTATATGCTGACTTCTACAGAAATTAAAATATCGCTCTCAACATCTGATCATTTCAAAAAACCCATTTTACTGTTTACTACATCAATGTCTTAATTTTAGAGTGGAGCCCTGGTGGCACAGTGGTTAAGGGCTCGAGCTGAATCCACCAGTTGCTCCTTGGAACCCGTATGGGGCAGTTGTACTCTATCCTATAGGGTCACTATGGTCAAAATTGAGTCTATGGCAAGGGGTTTTCATTTTAGAGTAAGAAATTATAGATACTACTTTTACATATAGAAGGAAAATTGAGTCTAACTATTGTTTTGATAGAAAATCCTATCCAAAGAAATCTGGGACATGTTTAGTTAGAGAAATCATTGGAAACTTAATAGAAACGCGTCATTAACCTTCCAAAGAGTAGCTTCCTTTTAAAAATCCTCCTTTCTTTCTTCCCGCATTGCTAGGCTTACGGAGGAAAAGCCACAACTCACTGTTTTTTAAACTAGGGAAGACAATAACCTAATGAAACATGATGTTAAATATAATTAAACTCAACTCCCAAAATATTTCATTTATATGTTGAAATATATTAAAAAAAAAAAAAACCTCAATCTGAATGATTTCTCAAACATTCGATCTGATCTGATCTGCTCTGCAAATACGAATATGAATTATTTCTTTTAGGAATGAAAGTGTCTGCTCATCTGAGGCAAGATTTGACATACTAGCCCAGCCATGTTTCAAAAAATGCAATAACATTACTCTTCAATGGGGAGATGACTCTGATAGATGTATAATGCATAAGTTTTACACTGACAAGAGGTAGGACTTCCTGCACTGCCCTTCACCCAGAACTTCCCTCTCTCCCTCATTCTGATGCTCCTAGCCTCTGTATCTTTTTCATTTGAGGTATGTTTTAGCGTGCTGCTTGTTTCTATCTCTAGATCCTTAAGGGGATTTATCAGAAATCTTTCACTGCTGTGCCACTTGACACATGCGGCTACTAAAATTAATTATATTAAACTGTGAGTACCACAGCTGCATTAGGAACAATTCTAGTGCTTAATAGCTACATGTAGCTGGTGGCTACAGTACTGGCCAGTGCAAAGAACTTTTCCACTTTTGCAGACAGCGTTATTAATTCTACAGGATGCTTTCTTCTGTCTTCCTGCTAGATGGGGACAGCTGCCATGTCTAGCATTTCTCACAGCTGTATCCTTAGGGTCTAGCTCAGGGTCTTGTGCATGCTTAAAATTAATAAATGCAGGACTTCCAAGCAACATGGTGCTATAGGCAGAAGCACACGCCATCCCTCCACAGCATAGATCCGAAAAACTAAGCCAAAGAGAGAAAATGGCAATCCTGAAACCCTAAGCATCAAATGAAGAGATAATGAACTCAGCCAAGCACCAAATGGAATAAGAAACTGACAGAGAACAGAGAGCCAGTAGAGATACATGCAGAGGTACCCTATCAGCTAATGCAGCATGGATCTGCCATCTTGGACTCCTATCAGAGATCAGGGAACAGGGGTATGAGAAAGCAGCTTCACGGAGCTTCCAGCAGGAGACAGAGAAACTGGTAACCAAAGATATACGCTTTCCAATCCTCCACCCTTATCTTCACCCCTACTTGGCTTCCTCTGTTTCCTGCAGCCACAGTCTCTGGGAAGCACCACCTTCACTCTAGTGTCTCTTGGATTCCACCTGTCTGCACTGGCTGGCTCCCTAAGTGCCATTTGTTGGCTACTGCTGCCTTTTTTTTCCACTTCTTTAGATTTCTTCCTTATCTGTCATCACTTCCCCCTCCTTTCTCTCAAATACCTGGCTCCATGCACCATTTTTGCTGCTTCCTGAAAGATTGTGAAATGCCGCTCTAATGTGAAACTGCTTCCTGGCCTGTGCTGCCACACTGGTGGGATCTTGGGGCTTTTTTGTTTGTTTTGAATTGTTTGTTTGTTTGATTTCTTTTTTTTTCTCGAAATGGGAGCCTGTTCTAGCCAGGCAGTACTGCAAGGCTTGTGGCATAGCCCCTTATTTTGCATAGATGCGCAGAGGGATCCCCGAGGGCATTTCTTTTCTCTTTTTTTGGGGAGGGGGGAGCTTTTTTTTTCCTGTTTTTCTTTGGGGATTTTTCATGTTCTTTTTTTTATTTGTTTGTTTTGTTTACTTTTCCCTCTTTTTCCCTTTCTTCATTACTCAGTTTCTCATCTCTCTATACTTTCCTACTCTTCCTGTCCCCTGAATACCTGGCACTGAGTGACATCTCTACCCCTTCTAGCCAGGTTGAACTTCACGGCCTGGAAGCAACTTCCCCAGACCTTGAAGCCGCATAGGCGGTATCCCTGGGAGCTTTTCTTTTCTTCTTTCTTTCTAATTTTTATTCGTTCTTTTTTCTTTCCTTTTCTTCTTCTCCTTTTTGTTTTTCTCCATTTCATAGTCTCTCATCTCTCCACTCCAATGGCAAGCTTCCGTGGCACTCTTTTTTGTTTGTTTGTATGTTTATGGCTCCAGTTCCTTTCTCCTCTCTCCCGTACCCATCTTAGCTCTACACATAACAGTCTCTCCCCTCCATCCTGCCTACCTGCACCATGCACTGAACATCACACCACAAAGCAGCCCAAGCACCGCCTACAAGAACCTGCCCTACACTGATTACCAGCCCACCCTCGTGGCCATAGAAAGTGCCACAAACAACCCATCCCAGCAAATCCTCTTCAGCTGGACCTGCCCTGCTGTACCATACCTGAGTGACTGGCCCTGCTCATTGGAGATGGAGGTGAAAAGTGTCATGCACACAGATGAGCAAACAGCAAAGAATGCACAGCCAGCCTGCTCAGGAACAACCAAATAAAACAAAAAAGCAGGATGAAATAAACAAATCTACAATCAATAAACGAGGAAAATAACGACTGAATGCCCTGAAGACAGCAGACAATATCGAAACATTTACAAAAACAGCACAGGATGGTTCCAGTAGGCGTCCAAAATAAAACACCAGATGACCTTCCAGTAGAAAAAAAAGGCACTAGACCTAAATGACAGGGAATTTAAATCCTTAATATTCAGAATTATCCAAGAGTTTAAGAAAAAAGCAGACAAAAATGAGGAAAAAGTAGACAAATTCATGGAAAAGGCAGACAAATTAATGGAAAGTATAGACACAAAAATAGAAGAATTCAAGAAAATAATACAGGAACAAAATGTTAAAATAAATTCACAACTAGAAACTATACAGAAACAAAAATTAGAAATCCAAAAGATAAACAGCAAGATTTCAGAAATGGACAATGTCATAGAAGGGCTGAGGAGCATGTTTGAAACGATGGAAGATAGGATCAATGAAATTGAAGACAAACCTTGCATACAACTCTGAAGAAAAATCAGAAAAACAAATGAAGAAACCCTGAGAATTATGTAGGATACAATCAAAAGCAAAAATCTGAGAGTGATCAGAGTTCCAGAATAGGGGGAGAAAACAGAAAACACAGAGAGGATCACTGAAGAACTGCTGACCGAAAACTTCCCCAATATCATGAAAGATGAAAAGCTGGCCATCCAAGAAGCTCAACAAACACCATATAGGATAGTCGCCAAAAGAAAATCACTGAGGCATATCATAATCACACTCGCTAAAATCAAAGACAAACAAAGAATACTGAGAGCAGTTCGAGAAAAACAAAAATTCACATACAGAGGAGAAACAATAATACTAAGCTCGGATTATTCAGCAGAAACCATGCAGGCAAGAAAGCAATGGAATGACATATATAAAACCTTGAAAGAAAAAAATTGCCAGCCAAGAATAATATATCCTGCAAAACTCTCATTCAGATATGATGGTGAAATTAGATCATTTCCAGATAAACAGAAATTAAGGGACTATGTAAAAACCAAACCAAACTTGCAAGACTTATTAAAGGGAGTCCTTTGATCTGAGAACAAAGAACATCAGACCACAGGCTGAATATAGGACACAGGATTGTACTCCAGATACCAACCTAGGAAATGAACTCTTAAAGAATATGCAAAACCAAAAGAGTTACAACAGGGAACCAGAGAGGTTAATCTGTAAATGACAACAGAAGCAGAACAATAAAAAAGGGCATAGACAGTGTAGGTATAGAGAACCTTCTAATGGAGAGGAAGGCAGGACGATACCAAGTAATAATAGACTGATTCAAATCTTGGAAATAAGGGTAAATTCCAAAGTAACCACAAAGAAAGTTCACAAACCTACTCATCAAGATAAAGAAGAAAAACATAAAGTCTCAGTAAAAACAAAACCTACAAAAACTGACGAAATGAAAAAAAATCCACAAAACAAAAGGAACTCTGCACAAGAGAGTAAGAGGAACAAAGAAAACGTCCGCACACATAAAAAGCACTATAAAATGCAATCACACTCCTATGAATATATCCTAGAGAAATAAGAGCCATCACACTAATAGACATATACACACCCATATTCATTGAAGCACTGTTCTCAATAGGAAAAAAATGGAAACCACCTAGATGCCCATCAACATATGAATGGATAAACAAACTATGGTACTTACACTCAATGGAGTATTATGCAATGATAAATAACAATGATGAATCTGTGAAGCATCTCATAACATGGATGAAACTGGAGGACATTATGCTGAGTGAAATAAGTTGATCACAAAAGGACAAATATTGCATGAGACTTCTACTATAAAAACTCATGAAAAAGTTTACACACAAAAAGTGACAATCTTTGCTGGTTACAAGGGATGGGATGGGTGGGGGGAAAATACTAAATAGACAATAGGTAAGTGGTGACTTTGGTGAAGGGTAAGACAGTACCCAATACTAGGGAAGCCAGTATAACTTATACAAGGAAAGGTCATGGAAACTCCATAGACATATCCAAAATCCCCGAGGGACTGAATTGTTGGGCTGAGGGTTGTGGGGACCATGGTCTTGGGGAACATCTAGCTCAATTGGCATAACACAGTTTATAAAGACAATGTTCTACATTCTACCTTGGTGAGTAGCGTCTGGGGTCTTAAAAGCCTGTGAGCAGCCATCTAAGATACTCCACTGGTCTTACCCCTTTTGGAGCAAGGGAGAATGAAGAGAACAGGGTACAAGGAAAAGGTTAATCCAAAGGACTAATGGACCACAGCTACCAAGGCCTCGACCAGACTGGGTCCAGTACAGCTAAATGGTGCCCGGCTACCACCACTGACTGCTCTGACCGGGATCACAACAGAGGGTCCTGGACAGAGCTGAAGAAAGATGTAGTACAAAATTCTAATGCCAAGAAAAAAAAAAGACCAGATTTACTGGCCTGACAGAGACTGGAGAAACCCCGAGAGTATGGCCCCCAGACACACTTTCAGCTCAGTTGTGAAGTTACTCCCGAGGTTCACCATTCAGCCAGGGATTGGACAGCCCCATAAAACAAAACAAGACTAATGAGGAACAGCAGTACAGGGACAAGGACTAGAAGGCAGAAGGGGACAGGAAAGCTGGTGATAGGACCCAAGGTTGAGAAAAGACAGCGCTAACATGTCGTGGGGTTTTTATCCATTGTCATAGGGCAATATGTGTACTAACTGTTTAATGAGAAATTATTCTGTAAACCTTCATCTAAAGTACCAAAAAAAAAAAAAAAAGAATTAGCTATGTGAGATCAAATTGACAACAGCAACTCAAAAGGTTTGATGGGACGCCTAGGGGGCAGTGAGTTGAAGATAATGGTGATGGAATAATTTGGAAAAGGATAGTGAGAATAGCAGCATAACTGGAAGAATGTAATCGATGTCACTGAATTGTACATGTAGAAATTTTTGAAATGGTGTATCTTTGGCTATGTATATTTTCACCAAAAAAGAAAAAATGTCCTCCAAGGTCAAGAGGGGAGAGTGTTGACATGTTGTGGGTTTGTTAACCAATGTCATAAAACAATATGCGTAATGAGAAAGTATTTGTTCTGTAAAACTTCACCTAAAGTAAAATAAAAAAAAAGATTACAGCCAAGAAAAAAAAATTAAATTAATAAATACATGAAATGATTCAATGAGTCAATGAATGGGCATTGCCATTAAGGCTGATGTTTCATGAATGCCCTAAAGTTTCTCATGAATTAATTCTTACTCCCCCCAGTGTCTCAGCTTAAGTAGTACTTCCTCATGGAAACTTTCCTTGTGTGATTTCCCCCTAGAATGTGTTAGGAACGCCTCTCATGGCATCTGGTTTTATGTCACTATGGTGAGTCTTTCAAAACTTTTGCAACTGCTTACTTGCCTTTTGGTCTTTCCCTCTAAACAGGAAGTTCCTTGAGAGAAGGACATGTAACTAATAATTTCTGTATCCACATCAGAAGCACAGTGCCTGGAAATTTCATTGAGTAATTGAAGGACTCTCTTTTCCCTTTAATATTCACTGGTAAGCTATTTAGAATTAAATCTGAAAGTGTTTGACTGCTTTTAGGGTTTTTTGTACAAATATACAAAAATCTAGATTCATGCAGTTAAAGGGAAACAAGGTTTGTACATAAAACCTGGTATCCTCAGACTGTCCTGTGTTTCTATTTAACACTGTGTGGCAACATGACTGAACCTGGGCAAAACTGTGAACAGGAGAAGTTATAGGCCACTTCCTCCCAAGCCTCACTGGACATTATGGACACCTTCATGTTCTGTTATGTACACACCATTCCGTAAGACCCAATATCCACTCTACGACTATTTAAGAAGCAAGAAGTTGTGTGAAAACAGAAAAAAACAGTCAAATAAGTTGCTGAGTACCATGTAAACTTTTTAAATCTATTTCCTGGGTAAGTTTTCTTGTAAAAAATCAACCTACCAAAGCAGTTCTAGTGAAGTTTAATTGAGTTACTCTAAAACAATGCTCCTCAAACAATGGTCTGGGCCATTAACAATCCTTCTAGATGCTATAGTCTTTCATTGACTTAAATCACAGGACATGAGAGTACTAAAAACAGCCCATGAGATCTCCTATATTCATCTGATCAATAGCTGTATACCAGTGTCAGAAGTTGTGTTGATTTGCTTCAGGACATCTGGGAAAGCAGCTGATCAATTTTATAGTAATCCACCATCATTCTCCAAGGTCCATATGTCTTCTGCCCAAACCCAAGACATAATGTATGCCCATGTAAATAACATGCACACATATAACCCACTGAAATGACAAAATTATGTAGAAAAGTTCTGGCATAGTGCACCCATGCATGTACCATGCATGTCTTGTGACATTTCCAGAAGTGAATTTTGACCTCAATCAACTTAATAGTCCAAAAATGTTACCTTTGATCATATTTGTATGATAAAGGTATAAGTCATGGTCAAGAAGTCATGGGTAGAGTTTGGTAGTACCCTGGTAACTGGAAAATAAACAATTGAAACTGTGCATTTGTTTCTATTAATTTAAGGTGATAATTATTTCCCCATCTATTTTGACTCACCAATCAGAACCTTGTACCTCCTGAAGCCTGTCCATAAATCATGTACTATCAATTAGAAGCGTAAACAAAGCTAAGCCTCAACTGGCATAAATGGCATCAAGTAGTTATCAATAGGAATCTTGATTCAATCTGCACTGACATTATTCCAGTTGTCTTCTGACTCTGGCTTTTAAATGGAGGAGTAAACAAAGCAAAACTTGGCTCAATAGTTGAGTGCAAAAGCCTTATCAGACCATCTTAAGTGAAGCTATTAAGCTATGCTAGGTCTGTTTATTTCATAGTCTAATTATGTCTTATGAGTGCCAGTGTCTCTAATCAGTGTTCATTAGTCCACCTAGTCACATGCTTGCGTGCATATAAAAAGACACTTGCTTCTTGTACACCTCACATTTGAATTTTGTGATCTCTTTATTAGAACCAGCTAGTTACAGATTATATTGTACACATTTTTTCAGTGTATAAATCTAAATCTCAGAATCCTTCAGGATCATGGCAGGGATTAAACTTAGGTCCTACACCTCTGACTTCAAGTTGAAAGTCATTGAGAGGGCTAAAGAAACAAGCAACAGAATGGCAGTGAGAGAGTTGCAGGTTGGCGAGTCATCCATTTGCAAATGGAGAAACGAGAAAAAGGAGCTGGAGAAATTGAATCCACAAAAACATGCTCATCTTGGGCCCAAAGTGAAATGACCTAAGTTAGAGAACCACTTGAAAGAGTAGATTATTTCTCAAAGGGAACAAAATCAAGCTGTCCATACTGTCGAAATTCAGATCAAAGCGAAGCTTCTGGCACATGAAAGAAAAATCCCAGATTTCAAGGCAGGTTTCACCTGGATTTCTAAATTCATGAAAGGGAACGGACTCTCCGTGAGAATGAGAACCACTGCAGGCCTGCAACTTTTCGATGACTGGGAGCAAAATATGGTCAACTTCCGCAAATTCATCATCGAAGAAATCTTTTTTTTTAAATTTTTTTAATTTTATTGCATTACAGTTAAAGGCTTACAGAACAAATAGTTTCTCATGAAACAGAAGTACACGTTATTTTATGACATTGGTTAACAACCCCACAACATATCAACCCTCTAACTTCTCAATCTTTCTTTTTTTTTTT
>NW_004443954.1:22951968-22953665 GCF_000243295.1 Trichechus manatus latirostris | reverse complement strand
AGGGTCTCTTCATTTTTCTTTGTTCTTTTTTCTGAGTTTTCCTGAAACAGAGTTGTATCCAAGTGGTTGTCTTCAGTTCCACTGATCCTGTCTTCCACTGTTTGAAATCTGCTTCTCAACCCTTCTATGACATCGTCCATTTTTGAAATCTTGTTGTTTATCTTTTGGATTTCTAATTGTTGTCTTTGTTAAATTTCTAGTTGTGAAGTTATTTTGGCATTTTGTTCCTGCATTATTCTCCTGAATTCTTCCAATTTTTTGTCCATATTTTTATGAATTTGTCTTTTATTTCCTCATGTTTGTCAGCTTTTTGCCTCAGTTGTTGGAGAATTCTGAGTATTAGTGATTTTAATTCCCTATCAGGTAGTTCTAGTGCATTTTCTTCTAGAGGAGAGTCATCTGTTGTTTTATTTTGGATGCTTACTGGAACCATCTTGTCTTATTTTTGTAAATGTTTTGTTATTGTCTGCTGTCTTCGGGGCATTCAGTAGTTATTTTTCTCATTTACTGATTGTAGATTTGTTTGTTTCATCCCTTTTTTAAAAATAAATTTGACTATGTCTGAGCAGGCAGACTGTGTGTTCTTTGTTGTTTGCTCATCTGTGGGCACAATACTTTTCACCTCCTTCTTTAACTGGCAGGGTCAGTCACTCAGATATGGTACAGCAGGGCAGGTCTAGCTGAAGAGGAGTTACTGAGATGGGTTGTTTGTGACACTTACTACAGCCACCAGAGCAGATCGGTAATCAGTGCAGGGAAGGTTCCAGTAGGCCGTGCCTGTGCTGCTTGGTGGTGTGATGTCAAGAGCATGGTGCAGGTAGGCAGGATGTAAGGGGGAGATTTTTATGTGTGGAGCTAAGATGGATATGGGAGAGAAGAGAGAGGAACAGGAGCCAAAAACATACAAACAAACAAAAAAGAATGCTAGGGGAGCTTGCCGTTGGAGTGGAGAGATGAGAGACTATGAAATGGAGAAAAATAGAAAGGGAAGGAGGAAGAAAAGAAAAGAATGACTAAATAAGAATCAGAAAGGTTAAAGAACTGCCAAGTTCCCAGGGATCCCACCGGTGCAGCTATGAGGTCTGGGGAAGTCGCTCTCAGGTGTTGCAGTACAGCTTGGCTAGAAGGCATAAAGGTGTACAATGCCAGGTATTCAGGGAACAGAAAGAGAAGGAAGATAAAGAGAGACGAGAAATTGAGCAATGAAGAAAGACAAAAAGGGAAAAAGAGGAAAAAGAAAACAAAACAAATTAAAAAAAAAAACAACAACAAGAAAGGCCCCCAAAGGGGGGAAAAAAAAAAAACCAATGTAAAAAGAAATGCACTCAGGGATCCCACTGCACGTCTGTGGAATCCAAAGGGGAGCCCCCTGCCACACAGCCCAGCCCAGCCAGAAAGGGCTTCCAACCCAAGGAAAGGAAAAGAAAACAAACAATCTAAAACCAATGAACGAACAAAAGCCCCGGGATCCCACCAGTGTGGCAGCGCAAACCGGGAAGCAGCTCCACACCCGATCCAAGTCCCGCAGGCCCCCAGGAAGAAGGAAAGATGGCGCACGGAGCCAGGTACTTGAGTGAAGGGAGGGGGAGGTGGCGAGAGGCAAGTAAGAAATCAAAAGAAGCAGGAAAAAAAAAAAAACAACACTAGCAGCCAACAAATGGCACTCAGAGAGCCAGCTAGTGTGGGCTGGTGTTTCT
>NW_004443954.1:22925335-22951302 GCF_000243295.1 Trichechus manatus latirostris | reverse complement strand
TGTTCAGCTTAGTTTTTCAGATCTTTGCTGTGGAGGGATGGCATGGTGCTTCTGCCTAGAGCGCATTTTGCCGGAACTCCGAAGAAATCTTTGAACTCAGTGTCTCTGCAATGGATGTAATTAATATAGACAAAGTTCCAATGTCTTTCGACATTCTAGCCACCGGAACCGTAACTGCTTCAGGTACGAAACCTGTAGCCATTACAATCATGGAGCACGCGAGGGCTTGCTTCACTGTAGTCCTTGGTTGTACCGTGAGTGGGATGAAATTAAAGCCAATGGTGATTTTCAAGACAGTTAACCATGTCCTGTGAAATGCTGCCCATCAGTGTGGTTGTTCATTGTAATAAGAAGGGGAGGATGGACTGTGATGTTTTGAAAATATTGGTGAATAAATGTTATAGGGCCAGGAAGGGGGATTCTTTTTGAAGAAGTCTTTACTAATTTTCAACTCCATGGCTGCTCACAAAGAAAAAAACGTTCAAAATTATATTAATTCAACTGGTGTCCATATAGCAGTCATACCTGGTGGCCTTACCTGCAAGCTGCAGCTGCTAGATATAGAGGTCAACCAGCTGTTCAAGACTTTCATGAGAAGAGAGTGGGATGAATGGATGCAGTCTGGAATTCATGAGTTCACACCATCAGGACAACTGAAATGGACAATATTTGCAGAAGTTTATAAGTGGGTAGCTTCTGCTTGGGGGAAAATAACCCTAGAAACCATCTGCAATGGCTTCAGAAAGGCTGGAATTATGTATCAGCAGAATACTGATGACATCAGTTCAGAAGTCACAGAAGAGCATCTGCAGGCAGCTCTGAGATACTTTGATGATGATAGTGATGAGAGATCGGACTTTGAAGTGTTCCGGGATACTGATGATGACGATAATTATGAATAAACTAAAATGATCTATTTTAAGATGAAAACACAATTTCTTCTGGTGACTTTTACTTGTTGATTTCGAAGACGTTGATTATCAAAAATTATGTTTCAGTTTAAGATTTATGAAAGAAATAAAATATAAACAACATCTTGTTCTTCTAGTTTTAGGTGTAGGACCATTTCTTACTAAATCTAGCTCTTTGTGCATTCATACTCTTTGGTTTCAACATGGCACCCCACTTTCTTCCTGAGCCTGTTCAGTTCACCACTGGTTGCACTTGGTTTAGGAAAATACCTACCTTAAGTGAAGTTTCTATGATATCAGTTTTATCCTGGTGACATTAAATCCATTGGGCAGAAAAAGAAATTGAAACTGAGGCAAGCAACATGTAAAAAAAAAATTGATACAGCACACTTAATGAAAATAACATGGGGGGGACTGCACAATTTGCAAAAAACACGTAGTGGATGCATTATTTGTGCAAAAATACAGTATAGAGAAGTGAGTCGACTTTGTATGCTGCTTTTCCCCTTAAAGCATTCACCAGTTTCCAGTACACAACATGGGATGAAAAACCAAAAAACCAAACCCAACATGGGACAGTAGGCCAGAAATGAAGCAGATAGCACCAACTATGAAGCAAAGCAAAAGCAGAGCTTTCAGTAGTCTCGTGAAGCTAAGGACACAAAAGTGTGAGTTTATGGTTTTACCAGGAAGAAGGGTCCTTAATAATCACCCGAGGTTTTCAGTAAATAACTCTGAAAAGATACACGTTATGAGTAGGACAAACCAAACTGAAGCAAACGTGACAAAGCATGAAATCTCCCTTGCATCATCTCATGGATTAGTCCTTGCCTTTCCCCTCCCAACTTCCTGACAGAAGATAATTAAATCCTTTCTCTAGAAAGATAACATCATTCAGAGTCCCTGAAATTTTTCATAGATAATGTCAAACATTCAAGCAAAAATTATGATGCATGTCAGGAGATGTTCAAATGACCAAAAACCAAGAGGAAAAAACCCACTAAAAGCAGATCTACCTGTGGTATAGATATTGACATTTTAAAACCCAAACTTGAAAAGAATGGTGACAAATAAGTTTGAAAAGTAAATTACATGATTGAGAATTTAACTAGAGGATTAAGATCTATAAAACAAGTCAAATGGTAATTCTAGATTAGGACTAATGCATTAACAGAAATTGAAAATTCAACAGATGAGTTTAAGAGCAAATTTGATCCAGCAAAAGAGGTATTTGGTTAACCATAAGTTAGATAAGGAGAAAATATTCAAATCAAAAAACAGACAGAAGAAAAGTGAAAAATACAGACACATATAAACATGTAAGAGACATATGAGACTTACCTACAATATCTAAAATTGGTATAATTAGAAGAGGACAGAAGTAAAATCTGAAGAGATTCTGAACAAGATTTCCAAAACATAAAAGAATCTAACCACTAATTCAATAAGCTCTATGAAGCACAAGCAGGATAAATCAAAGAAATCCATACATAGGCATATAATGGTAAAACTGGTAAAGATCAAAGAAAAAGAAAAAATATTACAGGCAGGCAGAGGAAAAGTCTCATCACCTTCAAGGGAGCAACAACAATAACAAAAGCTGATTTTCTAACAGAAATACAGGAAGACAGAAGACAATGGAATGACAGCACTAAAAAGCTGAAAGAAAATAACTGCCAATCTTATATTCTGTGCCTGGTGAAAAGACTCTTAAAAATAAAGTTGAAATAAAGTAATTTTTGATAAATAAAAAAATAGAATTTATTGCTATCACACCTTAACTAAAAGAAATGCTAAAACATGTTCCGTATGCATATTTAAAATATTCTCAGATGGAAGTAAAGCAGTGAAGAAAGAAAAATGGATAAAAAGATAAACATATCATAAGTCTAATATTAACCACATAAAACAATCATACTGATGTCATATATTTAGAATTAAAGCACATGTCAACAATAATTAAAAAAAAATTTGTACGGAAGGTAAACGAAGTTAAAGAGTAATGTCCTTGCATAGTCTGGGAAGTGGTAAAAGCACTAACTATAAAAAGTATTTGACTCTAATAAGTCGTGTGTGTGTGTATAAACTAATAAATAGAAAAATACTTGATTAATTCAAGGTAATAAAGGAGAGAAAAAGAAACAAAGAATTTATGGGACAAATGTAATTCCCAATATATCAGTAATAACATTAGATTTAATTTAAATGGATTGATACTCCAATTAAAAGACAAACAGTATGAGATTATATAAAAACACAAAACCTGATCAAAAGGATAATACTGATGATAAGAATCAGCACAAAGCTGGTTCCTATGAAGCAGAGATCAAATGCACCCTTGTTCTCCGTTCCTCTACCCTTTCTGACACCAGCCATTTCCCCAAGGCACTTTCTCTATTGGGTTTGAGAATTCATTGCAATGGTTACAGAGAATTTACAGAAACACCATAACAACAATAACAACTCTAAAACTCTAATGTATCAGAGAAGATATTTATATTTATAGCAGTGGCTATAAATAGAAATGAAGTGCGTAGGGAAGAGAATGTTCAGGAGCGGTTCCAACACAGGGGCTCAATGTTTCAAGGGGACCCCGTTACTCTTCTCAAAAATCGATGCTCATTCTTCCCCATCAGGAAACTTTCAAACAGGAAGCGCAATGACATCACTTGGAAAGCTTGTCTATTGGCTGTTCCTCTCAGTTGGCTCTCAGCAACACCTGGTCAGTCCAGGAGGGCTTTTTGATAGCCCTTCCTTTGTGAGCTGCTCCTTGCTCAGCAGCCTCCTGCTCCGGTGCCCCAGATCTCAGAGTGCTACAGCTTTCGGCTGGCATTTGGCCTTTGCACTCTGCTGCCACTGTCTGTTGTCTCCACCTTTTCTGGTACCGTCACAGACACTGCCTCTGTCACCTTTGCAGGTTTACGCAGTCAGGGAAGTTCTCAGCCCCTTGTCCTAAGAACCTGTTCCCTTCCTGGTTATCCTTGATCAGGGGCCCCTGTCTGAGCCTCCATGTTCTAGGGTTTTTGTCAGTCACCAGTTGCCCCATGATGAATCCAGATAAACGTCAGCCTGGGCAGAGCTCAGGAACCAGGAACCAAAGGCCAAACTGCTTTTTAGTAAGGTGATTCAACACCATGCACCCCACTATATGCTGCTTATAACTATTAAATATAAGAACACAGAACTGTTGAAAGTAAAAGGAAAGATAAATTATGGAAAGATTAACCAACAGAAAGCCGTCATAGCTATACTAGTAACAGGAAACTCGTAACAGACTTTAAGGAGAGACACACAGGCATGCATCACTTAATATCCATGACAAGTTCTGTGAAATAAGACGTTATGTGATTTGAATGTTGTGAGAAGATCATATTATACACGAGAGAAAGGCATGCAGGACGGTCACCTGGGACCCACGCTGCTGCTGCGCTGAGGGACTGAGTGAAAACTTTGGCTCTGCTGCAGCTGTTTCTGTGTGGTTGCTGCCCCAATTCTGAGAGCCACCCCTGGCACCCTGCCACAGCACCTGCTGGCCATCCATCTGGCCACCTCCCAGCCTGCCATACCAGCTCCCTTCTCTTTCTTCCTCCCTGTCTGCCTTCCTCCCAATAGCTTTAAACTCTTCCAGCCCTGCCCACTTCTCCTCTACCTCCTTCCTTGCCTGCCTTTCCTGCTCCTCCTGCCACCATCACCACAGCTCAGACCGCACAGTGGCCGACTGGGCAGCAGCCTTGGTGGGGCATTCCCCTTGGCGGCTCTAGCAGCATCTGCATGGTCCCTGCCTGAGGTGAGGGCTGAGGAACAGGCAGCCGCAGATAGGTACTGAAACCCCCTCCCCCTACCGACCCAGGGCTGGGGTGAACTCAAGAACTGGAGAGCTAGTGAGAGACAGGTCACATCTTCGTACTTACCAAAGTAGGTCCATTATATTCCTTTCTCCCAGCGTGATTTCTGATCTCTATTATAACCTGCAAGGAAGATCAGTTAATATGACTATTGTTCAAATTTATGCACCAACCACTTAGGCCAAAGATGAAGAAATCGAAGATTTTTACCAACTTCTGCAGTCTGAAATTGATCAAACATGCAATCAAGATGCATTGATAATTACTGCCTACTGAAATGCGAAAGTGGGAACAAAGAAGGATCGATAGTTGGAAAATATGGCTTTGGTGTTAGAAATGACACTGGTGATCATATGACAGAATTTTGCAAGACCAGTGACTTCTTCAATGCAAATACCTTTTTTCAACAAAATAAACAGCAACTATACACATGGACCTCATCAGAGAGAATATACAGGGAAAAAATGGACTACATCTGTGGAAAGAGACAATGGAAAAGCTCAATTTCATCAGTCAGAACAAGGCCAGGGGCCAACTGTGGAACAGACCATCAATCGCTCTTATGCAAATTCAAGTCTCTTTCCACAGATGCAGTCGATTTGATTCCTGGGTATTCCATCTGGTGTATACTTATTAGACTGGAATTTCTGGATATAAAGTATTTCAGTGTTCAACTCTTTTGTCACACACTCTGTTGTGTGCCAGTGGGTCGATTCCAGCTCATAGCAACCCTGTATGACAGATTAGAACTGCTCCTATAGGATTTTCTAGGCTGTAATCTTTACACGAACAGACAGATCTTTTCTCCAGTGGAGTCTCTGGTGCTTTCAAACTGCTGACCTTTTGATCAGCTGCTGCAGATGATGTCAAATGTTTCCAAACGTGTTCTCTACCACCAGCAGGAAGTCAGAGTTCCTTTTTCTCCCTACATTTGCTCACACTTGATATTGTCAGACTTCTTAATTCTAGTTATTCTAGTGAGTGTATAGTAGTATCTCACAGAGGTTTCCATTTGCATTTTTCTGATGACTAATGAGGTTGAGCACCTTTTCATATGTTTATGGCCTTTTGAATATCCTCTTTTGTGAAGTGTCTGCTCTAGTCTCTGGCCTGTTATTATTATTATTTTTTTTCTTATTAGTTTTCTCGGTTTTTTTCCTTATTGATTTGTCATTATAAATATGTTTTGTATATGAGCCCATTGTTGTTTGTTGCAAATTCATTCTTATTCTGTAACTTTTGTTTTCATTCTCTGAAAATTATTTTTTGATGACCAGTGTTCTTAATTTTAATTAGTCCAATTAATCAATTATTTTCTGTATGGTTAGTGCTTCATGTGTTTTTAATGAAGAGTGTTTTCTGCTTGCTAGTCTTGATATTTTCCTAACTTGTATTACAGAAGCTTTGTTGTTTTATCTTGCACATTTATACCTATAATGCTTCTGAGATTGATATTTGTATTAAGGTTTAAAGTAGAGATAAATTTTCATTTTTTTCCATATGGTTATCTAATTCACTCAATATCATTGAATAAAAAGACTTTTTTCTCCTTTATTTTTATTTGTCAAAATCAAGTGTCTATGAATGAGTCCACCTGTTTCTGGGTTTCTATTCGGTTCCATTTATCTCTATTCCTGTCCTTGCACAAATACTACCAGTCACAACTAGTATAGCTTTATAATATATCTTGAAATGTTGTACAGCACATTCTCCCACCTTTTTTTTTTTTTTTTTAAATTTGAGTTTATCTTGTCTATCCCTGTCCCTTATCTTCTTTCTATATAGTTTACAACCATCTTGTCAATTTCCACAAAATGTATTTTGGGATTTTTATAGGCATTGCTTTAATCTATGGAAAAATTTGGGAAAAATTGAAATTCCTTAAAATTTTGAGTTGCTGTGGAGTTGATTTTGACTCATAGTGACCCCATGTGTGTCAGAGTAAAACTGTGCTCCACAGATTTTTAATGGCTGATTTTTTGAAAGTAGATTGTCAGGACTTTCTTCCAAGGCACCTCTGGGTGGACTTAAATCTCCAACCTTCGAGTTAGCCTCTGAGTGCGTTAACCGCCTGCACCAATCAGAGACTCCGTGGGCATAGTGTATTTCTGTATTTATTTAGGTCTTCTTTACTTTGTCAAAATAATACAGTTTTCTGCATAGAGAAATCTTTTGTTAGATTTACTCCTAGATATTGATGCTTTTGATGCTACTGTAAATAGTATCTTTTAATGTATTTTATTTTCTAATTGATTTTTACTGATATATAGAAATACATTGATTTTGTGTATCAATCAACATCCAACAAACTTGTTAAGGTCATTTGTTATTTCTAAAATTTATCTAAAGACTCTTAGATTTTCTGCATACAATATCATCTCATCTGTAAACAATTACAATTGTTTTTCTTTGCTTCTAATCCTTACATTTTTTAATATGTCTATGTTTCGATGGGAAACCTTCATGGCATAGTGGTTAAGAGCTATGGCTGCTAACCAGAAGATTGGCAGTTCGAATCCACCAGGCGCTCATTGGAAACTCTGTGAGGTAGTCGTCTCTGTCCTATAGGGTTGCTATGAGTCGGAATAGACTAGACAGCAATGGCTTTGGTTTGGTTTTTTGGTATGTTTTGATGTATTTCAGTGGCCAGTAGCTATAGTACAATGTGGAAGAGAGGTTGTGATAGAGGCGTTCTTGTATTCCCTAATCCAAAGGAGAAGCTTTCAACATTTCACCATTTAGTGCCAAATATGACTTTTTGTAGATATATTTTTAGTAGTAGTTACTTAGTGAAAACTCCTGAGTATTTATTATGAATAGATGTTGAACATTATCAAACACTTTTTTTTGCAACTACTGAGATGCTCATATGGATTTTCTTCTTCAGTCTCTTAATGGGAATTACGTTGATTGATTTTACAAAGGTAAAAAAACCCTTGCATTCCTATAAAAACAAGATTTGTCATTATGTATTATCCTTCTAATTAATTTCTGGATTCAGTTTGCTAATTTTTCTAGCAATTTTGTAGCTGTCTTCGTGAGATTCATCTACAATTTTTCTCTCTAGTAGTGTTCTTGACAACATATATACATACATAGTTTGGGGATTATTCTCCTTTTTTTCTATAACTTAGAAAACTTTGTGTAAGATTGGCTACAATTTTTTTCTTAAATATTTGATATAATTCACTGATGAAGCTACCTCACCCAGAATCTGTCTTTGCACAAAAGGTTTAGATTACAGATTCTTTTCCTTAAGGATAATTCAGATATTGTGTTTCTTCATTGTTTAGTTTTGGTAAATTGTCCTTTTATATGTATTGTCCATTTTGTGCAAATTTTCAAATGTAAAGCTGTATATAATATTCTCTTCTAGCCATACATAGATCAACAGGCAGTCGTTCAAAAAGAACAAGAGGATACTCTGTGGTTTGAAGTCAGGAGAAAGGTGTGTGTCAGGGTTGTATCCTTTCAGCATACCTATTTAATTTGTACGTTGAGCAAATAATCTGAGAAGCTGGACTATATGAAGAAAAACAGGGCATCAGGATTGGAGGAAGACTCATTAACAACCTTTGTTATGCAGATGACACAATCTTGCTTGCTGAAAGTGAAGAGGACTTGAAGCACTTACTGATGAAGATCAAAGACCACACCCTTCAGAATAACACCTCAGCATAACAAAAACAAAAATCCTCACAGCTGGACCACTAAGCAACATCATGATAAATGGCGAAAAGATTGAAGTTGTCAAGGATTTCATTTTACTTGGATCCACAATCAACACCCATGGAAGCAACAGCCAAGAAATCAAAGGACACATTGCGTCAGGCAGATCTGCTGCAAAAGACCTCTTTAAAGTATTGAAAAACAAAAATGTCACCTTGAAGACTAAGGTGCACCTGACCCAAGCCGTGGTGTTTTCAGTTGCCTCATATGCATATGAAAGCTGGACGATGAATAAGGAAGACGGAAGAATTGATTCCTTTAAATTATGGTGTTGGTGAAAAATATTGAATATACCTTGCACTGCCAAAAGAACCAACAAATCTGTCTTGAAAGAAGTACAGCCAGAACGCTCCTTTGAAGCAAGGATGGCGAGACTACATCTTGCATACTCTGGACACGTTATCAGGAAGGATCAGTCCCTGAAGAAGGACATCATGCTTGGTAAAGCAGAAAACCAGAAGAAAAATCAAATCAACTTCCGGCTTTGTCAGACCTTTTTATTTTGTATTTTCTTTTTATTATGTTAATTTTAGCCCTTGTCTTTATTATTTTCATCATTCTCATTTTTTTAGTTTTGATTTACTGTTCTTTTTCTTTAAAGTGGATGATTAAGTCATTTGTTTTAAGTTTTTATTTTCTAATAAAACATATTAATGAGAAAAATTTCCCTCCAAGCATGGTATATTTGTATCTCACATTTTTCTGATGTTATAATTTTATTATCATCCAGCACAAAATATTTTCTCATAACTAATGTAATTTCATCTTTTTTCCCTGGGATATTTTTAAGCTTGTTGCTCCATTTTAAATATATGTTGAGTTTCTAGTTATTCTTTTGTTTCTGACTTTTAGCTATATTGCACTGAGGTCAGAAAACATACTTTGCACGGTTTCAGCCAATTAAAATTTGTTGATATTTTCTTTATGATCCAGCATATAGTCAATTTTTAAATGTTCTCAGAGAGCATAAAACAATGTGTATTCTGCAATTATTGGGTGTCAATATCCATATATGTCTATTTATTATTAATTTATTTTACATCTTTATAAACTCATTAATTTTTTTGGTCTGCTTGTGCTGGTAGTGAAAGAAGTATGCTAAAATCTGCCACTATGACTTTTCTTAGAGTTTTAAAATTTATTAATTTTATTTACTCATTCATCCAACAAATAATTATTCTGGGCTCACCAAATTTTAGAAAATATGGTCTATGAAATTCATTACGGATGTTTTTATTAATTAAGGTGAGTAGTTCTACTGATATATATTTTAAGGCAATGTTATTACTTGCATACAGATTTAGAATTATTATATCTCCCTATTGAAGTAGACTTTTTTATCTTAAAGAAGTGTTAATCTTTGTATCTAGAAAACGCTTCTTGCCATAAAGCCTACTTTGTCTGATATGAGTATAACCATATTATCCTTCTTTTGATTAGTGTTTGTATTCTATATATTTTTTCATTCTTTTATTTTTACCGTTTCTGTGAGTTTATATTTTAAATGTGTCTCCTGAAAGTCACAACAGTTATGCTTTCAAAAAAAAAAAAAAAAAAGTCCAGTCTAAAGATCTCAGAATTTAATGGATTCTTTAGGTCATATACATTTAATGTAAATGCACCTACAATTCATCTTCCACAATTTATTAACAAATGCAAAATTAAAAAATATGAAATATAGAAGTAAGTGAGCCAAAAGAATACACTTAAAAAATTTCTATTGAAAAAGAGAAGTCTGGGCAGAAATGGTGATTACAAAGGAATGAAGAGGCAAGAGGGTATTAAAGAAAAGAAGAAAGACAAAAGCAAGACCAAGTGATAGGAGCGAGTACCATCCTCCCAAACATGGTACAATAAGGACACTGCCTTGGCTGGTGAAGAGTGATAAACGGATGAGTTTGGAGATGTGGGAATACATGATGGAGAAAGACGACTGTTAGGCTAATAGTGCTGTATCTATTTAAAAAGATAAAGTAGCATCACTGAGCATTCTTGAGCAAGGTTGCTTGCTCCTTTCCTCAAAAGAAATAAAAATTCTAGCATCTTATTTTTCCTCAAAAATTTTTTATTGAGGTTGCCATCTTAACATGCAAATAGAATTTTGTTTTTTTATTTTAAAGAAAGTCCTTAAAATCTACTCTTTTCTCTTCCCATCACTGTTCAAAAAACTGATGTTAAATGTCACTTTGAATTTATTTAAATGGAACACAACTTTATAACACCATGAAAGAGTAATTGTAAATATAAAATTAATATGCTTTCCTATATCTTTGGTTTTCACTCTTTCCTTTTAAATTTTCTGTATTAATCTATTCATTGTTTATTTTCACCTTTTTTTATAGTTTTCATTTTTGTTACCAATATTTTAAGAATTATTTTATTTTAAATTACATTACTAAATTACAAATCAATAGCATTTACTAAGCAGTTTTTGTGTACAAGGAGTACTGAAATAAAATCAATTTTATGACTAAGGCTATCCATCCAGATTCTTCATAGGCTCTACTCTTTACCCATTGCTAACCATTTTATACATTTAGAAAATCCACAGGCTTTCTTTAAGTAAAATGTATATGTTTATGATACTTCTCTATTGCTCTTGGCATGGACCAATTGGGTGATACTGTGGTTGGGAACAGGATCTGACAGTTGAGTAGGTGGGATGGAGATACAGACAAGGGTGCTGCTGGCTAGATTCTAGGATGAGCCTGGGACTGAGGAACAGAGATGGTTACTAAGTCTGCTGTAGGAAATTTTCTCTACACACATTCCTAACACATTAATTTTTGGAATCATCTTGCATCTGCAATGTGAATTCATATGAAAATAATAATAGCTAATTCTTTTACACTTTTACTGTACTTAATATGCTAGACTTTGTATACTTTTTATATATTAGTCCACTTAATCTCCACAATGACTCTGTCAGATCAATGATTACTATTATTGTCCTGTTTTACAAATGGAGAAACTGATACTCAAGGAAAGAAAAAGAACTTGTCTAAAATCATACAGTTAGTAAGAGGCAGAGCCGGGAAGGAAACCAGCAACCTAGCTCCAGAGTCTGTTCTTTTACGCACTGCACCATGCTGCCTCTTTGAAAAAAACTAGGGTCCAAAACATGGTAGGTGGCAGGGCCAGATTCATGCACATGTGGCCTGTGCAGTTACTCAGGGCCCTAAGCTCAGAAGTTTGCCCCGCATTTGGGGTTTAATGCTCTGCAGTCACCATCTTAGAAGTTCTTAATAATTTCTTAATAGTTTTATCTTTGAATTTGTGCTTTGTAAGTGAAGATTGATGGAGCATGCACCAGGGGCTTAGAGCCTCTCCACCTCCTGGGATGGCTTCTCAGTGATTGCTGCTGCCCTTTCCCACCCCAGGTGGGGACTGACCCTGTGCCCTGAATCACAAGCCAGGCCCCAACACCTGTGAGGACCTACGTGCACCACATGTACACCCCCTACCCAATTAGTATGACATTAAATAGCAAAAACAAAACAAAACAAAACAAACAAAAAAACCCCACTATAACAGATGAAGAAACTGCAAAAGAGAGGAAAAAGCTTCTTTCCTGCTTTTTGAAGAAGAAAACCAAAAACCAAACCCATTGCCATTGAGTCAATTCCAACTCATAGAGACCCTACTGGAGGCCTTGCATTTTCATTTCAAACTGGGTCTTGCAAATTATGCAGCTGACCTGGTAAATGTAATTTGGTGTGTCTTTTGTAGGGTTGCTATGAGTTGGAATCGACTCATTGCCAGTGGGTTTTTGTTGAGACTACACTTTCATTTTCTTTATTTCTATATCTCCAGCACCTTTAAAATATATTTTTATTTATTATTTAAAATACATGATCCTTTCATAGCTCTTGCATACAATTCATTCTTTACTGTGGGTGTTTACGGTTTACCAGGTTCTGCTTCATCTATGGATTCACCTCAGTCCTGAGAAGGCCATAGGGGAAACATTATTATTCCTACTTTGTGGAGAAATGAGTGAGTTACTCCAGGTTTCACAATGAATAAGGGGCTAACTTAGGGCTTGAACACAGGTGTTCTAATTACAAGAACAGTTTTTTTGTTTTATTTTTCCCGTTAAATCACAACTCACTTTAGAGAAGTCAGCTTTTTAGAAAGCAGAGGAAAATTTTATGTCCAATATGGGCTATGGGATTTCCACTCTGCTTCTTCAGGATAGTGACTGATTAAGTACAAGCTTTTACTAACATGTTTAATTCACATGGCACTTCGGTGCCAGTTTCACAATGTTTTCAGCCACCGGCAAAGAAACGAGTAGCTGAAAGTGGGTAATTAGGACTGTACTGGGAGTTTTGAAAGTGGGTGGAATGTTCTTTAAATCTGAACATCTGGTTGTTATACTGAGTGAGCAATAAATGATTAAGCATTGCTGACACTGATGAGCCCAAATGTTTTCCAAAGCGTCACAATGGTTTTATTTTAAAAAGGACCAATGATCAAAATATCAGGATGATCTAAAATGTGACTAATCCACATGATTCACCTCCCCATTGTCAAGTCATACTTTTCAGTATGACTTATAATATATTGAAATGTTTACTTAGTGAAATGGCATTCATGATCATTGCTTTGTCGGCAATCTCACCAAAGGACTTCCAAAGATTCTTCCTCATTCAATCACTCTGCGGTCTTCAAAGCGAGGACACAGCATTAAGATTGATTTTCTTTCCTTGGTGCTGCCTTTTTACTAGTTATACATACTTGGGAACACAATTCACTTATTATTTGTAGGCACCATTAACATGACAAAAGGCCAGTTATATCAAAATAGTAATTTCATGTTAATAACAATATTGAAGACAATATCGGAGTAGCTGAATGTCAATATTATTCCAATATTACTTTCCCCTGAATTTACTGTTTATTTCAGAGCACACACAAAAGTTGTATGCTGTTTCTTTAAGGAGAATAGTGATATGTAGTGAATGTTACCTTCTCGTTCTGTGGTAGAACTTGGGGCACTGTATTTAAACGATAACATGTAATTTTTCCCAAAGAGGAGAGTGAAAAACAGAGGCATGAAAATTCCTTGGAATATGAACAAAATGTTCAGAATTTGGATCAGCTCATCTATAGAGGATGGCAGAACTTTTGAAGCTAGGACCATAAAATATTGTTGAAAATTGAGAGATAGTACAGTAGAACAACTTTGGCTGCTCCTACAGATTCTAGACATTGGAATAGAAAAGACAACATGTAGTAAAGACATTCTGAGACTTGCTGGTGGTCTCAGCAAGTCTGATATTATTTGATCGCTTGTTTCTCTTTGTTTTGTTAGAGTTACAGTAAAATCAGTTGCCACTGACTGGATTCTGACTTATGGCGACCCCATATGTGTCAGAGTAGAACTGTGCTCCATAGGTTTTTCAATAGCTGATTTTTCAGAAATAGATTACCAGGCTTTTCTTCTGAGTCTGACTCTGGGTGGGCTCAAACCTCCAACCTCCTGGTTAGCAGTCAAGTTTATTAATGATTTGTACCAGCCAGGTTTTATTACATTTGAGACAAAGGATGCTAAAAGCTCCCAAGTTGGTGAATGAGGAACCAAGATAAGTCTTGTCTTAGGCTAAAGTAACCCTGGTTGATAGCATAAGAATACCTTGGACAGTTTCTTTAACACCTCCATGTGGATCGAGGATTTATGTTTTCCTGACTGTTTATCGAGATAAAGAGTAGGTCATCATCCATCTTTCCACCTCCATATGCACATAACTGTATATACTTTTAATAAGGCTTTATGGAAAAGGATTTAGCAGATCTTACAGGCATTAAAAAATATAATAATGAAGGTGAAAATATAAGATGAAGTGAAAAGCCCTTAAGTTGCTCAAATCCCAGTCTTCCACTTATGTCGTCTGCAGAAGCCCTGTAATATATAACGTCTGCTCAGGCTGCCCAAGACCCCTCATTGGTGGCCAGCTGAGACTCCATGCTGGATTTCCAGGTCTGCTGTAGGGTGCTGTCTAGCCAGCCAGCCTGAGGGTCTAAGCACAGTTCTGCAGCCACTGTTACATCTTCACATCTGCACATGTCTCCTTCTGCTTATATGAGACCTCCTGCTAACATAGAGAATGCATTTCTTGGTGTAGAAGAACATCTTCAGCTCCTTCTCCTTTGTTAAACTGTCTTTTTTATTGTTGTAAAAAAATGTATAACACATTTGTCAATTCAGCATTTCTCACAAGTACAATTTAGTGATATCAATTACATTATTAATGCATAAACATCACCAGTATCTGTTGCCAGATTTCCCAACATCATAAACAGAAACTCAATGCTTCCTAAACAATGGCTTCCCCTTTCCTCCTCCCTCCCATCCCTGGTAACCACTAATAATCATTAGTGGCTATATATTTGCCTATTCTAGATATTCTATGTCAGTGAGTTCATTTAATATTTGTCCCTTTGTGACTGATTTACTTCACTCAGTATAATGTTTATGAGGTTCTCCCATGTTGTAGCATATATCAGGACTTCATTTCTCTTTATGGCTGAGTAATATTCCATTGATATATACACCATGTTTTGTTTATCCCTTCATCTGTTGATGGACATTTAGGTTGTTTCCACATTTAAGCAATTGGAGTAAACTGTTGTTTGATTGTAATCAGTGGTTGCATGTGCTTGCTAAGGCTCAGATGTACAATAATGTCACTTTCTTTATCCCTGTAACCAATCTCCTCTTGCTCTCAAGGACCCCACTACTAAGATGGTGGTGGGAACTTAAACTTGCCCAGCAAAGGCCAGCCATTTTCTTATATTTGAAAACAATCTCTTCAATTCAAAGTCAGATTCCTTATCTGGGTCATTTCTCCTCCCTCAGAAGGCTTCACTCTCCCTCCTCCTTCCCAGAATGTACATGGGTGCAGGAGAGATTACATTTGCTCATGAATGTAGGGGAAGGACCTGTGGTCCCCATGCTTTCTTCTGGAAATTCTCTGTTCTCTGCAGAGTCCTGCCAGGTCACTGCGTGTTCTGCATTAGTGTTTGCTGAGGTATGCTGGCACTGTCTGGAATTGGGGGCACCATGCTAGTCACTGCTGCTGGTGTTCCTGGTTCTCCCGATGCCTCTGTTCCTACGGTTTCCGCACTCATGCTGTTTGGAGTCCAGTTCTCAGCAATCCCCTGGTTCTCTCAGCTGTCCTCTGCTCCCTCTACCAGGGAATGTGGGAATGTCTGTACCTCCTACAGGATGTGTCAGGCCATGGGCTCCTGGGGGCACTTTTTCTGGCCAATGAACCCGACACCTCCTCTGTCAATGCTGCTCTGCTCACCCCATGCCAAGTGACAGACTTCTCTGAGAGACTTGCAGCCTCCCAGGCTACACTTGGAGAAGCAGGGAATACTCTATCTGGGTTTTGGAGTTTTTCCCTCCTCCTAGTACTTTTGGTCCTGATGGGACAAATGGGTTGCTGCAATCTGGCCCTCAGCACCTCTCTTCCCAGCTTCCTTTCTGACCAGAGCTTCCCCCTACCCTGTCTTCCTTCCTCCCACAGTGCCCTTCACTAAACCAAACCAAATGAAACCAAACTCATTGCTGTCAAGTTGATTCCAGTCCTAGCAACCCTATAGGACACGGTAGAACTGCCTCATAGGGTTTCCAAGGCTGTTACTCTTTAGGGAAGCAGACAGTCACATCTTTCTCCCATGGAGTGGCTGGTGGGTTTCAACCACCAACCTTTTGGTTAGCAGCCAAGCCCTTCCCTACTTGGGACAATAAAGGCAGGGGGGTTCAGTGAAAGGAAAAAAAGATTACCAAAATAGGAAAAATATTTAGATGTTTCAAAAATATGTTTCTGTTACTTTTCCAGTTATTTTTATCCTCTGCTTTCTTGTTGAATCAAGGGCTGATTTTGTGTTTTCTCTAGCCTCTGTTTAAGAAATTGCTAGTAAAAGCCCTCACTCTTTCTCACCTCTACTCCCCCCTGACCATTTGCCCTACATGTTTTCTCTATACCAAAGCCTCAATTATGATTGTCTTAGCCTCGGTTCTCCAGAAAAGCAAAGCCAGTGATGTGTGTGTGTATATACATATATTTATATATATGTACATATATATATAGAGAGAGAGAAAGAGAGATTTTTCTCAAGCAAGTGGCTCACATGGTTGGAGAGGCTGGCAAGTCCCAAGTCCATGGGTCAGGTATCAGGCTGGAGGCTTCTCCTAACTTATGTAGCTAAGGGGGCTGACAAACCCAAGACTGGCAGGTCAGATGGCAGGCTGCTGGCTCACTGGCTGCAAAAGCTGAAGAATCTAAGATGTCAGGTACCACGGCAGGCCACTGGCTCAAAGTCTGCAGAGGCTGATGAATCCCAAGATCAGCAGGCAATATGTCAGGCTGCTGGCTCAAGTCCCAAGAACCAGAGGTCAAATGATGACGATTCAGATGCAGAATCCAGAGCAAGCAAGCGAGTTTTGCCAGAATGTCCATATATATAGTAGATGCAGGCCACATCGCCAAGGAAACTCTCCTTACAACTGATTGACCAATTATATCAGATCACAACTTGGAGGATGATTACATCATTACATAACTTCCAATTACATCATTACATAACTGTCAAACTACATCATTACATAACTGCCAAACCAGTGATAATCATGGCCCAGTGAATTATACATACAACCTTAACCATCATAACCTCTTTTTGAAATGACATACTTAATCCTGTTAAATACACCCTAGTTTATAATTATCAGAATTAATTCAAGTTGAGAACATATACAATTATATATTGAATATATCCTTTAATCTTATAGTGAAATTAAATATATAAGTGAGGTTATTTTTGAGGTTAGTCATGAAAAGAAGAAAATGTTTATGATCATTCCTAATGAAGCTCTTATACTTTTTTTTCCCTACACTTTAAGGGAAGGAAACCAAATACTGTAATGAAAGTATACTGCAGCCACATGTCACTTATTCAGAGCCTACAGATGAAGTAGGAATAGTGTGATGGAGACTAAGCTGACGTTTTCTTCAAGAAGAAATATATTCCTCAGAGAAAGTGCAAATTAATCATATAGTTAAGTAGGGAAAACACTGTCTAAGAGTACAAGATTATTTTTATACTGTATCCAGGTCCGCAACTCCCATACACACAATTGATGTGCCTATGTCACCCCATCCTACTCTAGTCTGAAACAGTCACTAAGCAGCTCTTTTAGGCAACATTTTGCACGTAGGCTGCTATGGAATGTGCCTTGGTTTTAGACTGCAGAATTCTCAATTCCAATCCCTGTTCACCACTTAGCAGCTTTGAATTTTGGTAAATCACTTGATTTCTCTGTTCCTCAATGTTTTATTCTCCTTTCTGGGATGTTGTGAAGACTAAATGAGATAATGCACATAGAATATCTAGTTCAGTAGACAGGACAATACATAATCAATATATGTTAGTTCCTGCCCTAAAAATAATACATCTTCTTGTGTTTAAAAATAAATAGTTTAGATCTTCCATAGATATAGATTAGTTTTCTTCAAATCAGGACTGATTGCTGTAGGTTTAGAAAACAACGTGAATTCTATATCTCTTACTCCTTAGACAGTGACCAGAAATCTGCTTCTAGCTTTGAACTTTGCCCCTCAAACTACAACTCAAACTTCAGGTCACTCAAAGAATGAATCATCAGTCAACATACAGGATGTTTTTCTACATTTAGGTTCTGGAAAAAGTGGAACTTGTATCATTGGGAGAAACAGCAAAGGACTTATGGCAGAGGTGGCTAACTGTCCACCAAAGATTCATGCTCTCCTTCCAAGCTGCAGAGCTGAGGTTGGAAGTGGCTGTCCAGCCAGGGCCCGCATGTCTCAGACCTCCTTCCATCTAGGGGGTTTAGGTCACTGCTGTGGGAACAGAAAAAGAACACCAAAATTAGAACAAATAAAGGCGAAAGCACACAACAACAACAACAACATTCAGAGCTTTCTATACCAATGGAATCAGCCACCATCATTTGCCTCTGGCAGAGACTCGAAGGCAGGCAGGAGAATGCAAAAGCTTTACAGTGGAAAAAAGAGAAGGCTTCAGGCATGCCCTGATTGCAGGCTGCCGGCATGGGGAAGCTGGAGGCGGGCTAACTAGAAGTGGGTGTCCTATGTGATTGATTAGAGGAGCATATTTGCTTTCTCTGGCTGGTCCTAAGTTGGAAGCAGGAACAAAAATTAGGGAAGCTGTCAGCTATTAATCATATCCTGGCCATCTGGGGCCCATTGTTAATGAGCTTGCTATTTCGCTTCTTGGACTGGTAGCTGAGGACAATGGCCTGACATCCCAGGCTGGATGCTGCAGGTTGTAGGTAAGAGTTCTTTTAAAAATGATCTGGCCATCACGAGATTGCCAGCACCCTGATAGCTGAGTCTGTGCAGCACACGAGTGTGCTATGCAAAGTAGCATCATTCAAAGACGAGCTCACCACTCTGGGTGCAGCGAAGCAGCAGTGAATCTCCACGCCCTTCCAGAACCAAGTAGGAGTGACACCAGACCCGTGAAAGTTAAGTGCAAGCTTCTAATCTACTGTGCAGAGGCAAAATAACCCCTCCCCATACCAGAGTTTCACAGTGGAGAAGTGCTTCCTTCCACTCACCCACCCCCACCCAGCTCCACTCTGACACCAGTCCAGAAGTATTCAACAACTGCCATGCCCCCTAAGCCAGGAATTCAGGGCTCTCAGCACACACACCAATCTTGTGATATTAAAAAACACCATGCTCCTTAAGCTGGGAACTCAGGGCTGAACAGAGGCCTTGTCCCTTATCCCAGCCACTGGCCCAAGGTGTCCACAGACTTGTAGTGCTCTTCACCCCTGCCCAGATCTCTGTGGGCCGATTCAACACTGCTTGCCCGCATTAGCATAAAACAGCAGGGCATACACCTGAAGCCCATTTTCAACTGCAGCAGCTAAGTGGCATTTGGCACTGCCTTGCATCCTAAGCAGGGGGCTCACCCACCCACACTGGGGGCCTGAGGGCTGGCGGTACTATCCACTCCATGTAGCCACCCACAACAGGGGTCTAGAATTAGTGTCACCTCCTAGTCCTTCCAGCCCACAGCACCAGGTGCCCAAAGACTGGCTGCCACCCCCCCCCCCCACATACACACTGTAAGGGACAGGGACACGTCCTCCACCCAAACACCTGGGGAAAGCCATCAGCCCCCTGCCTTGCTCCACACATAGTGCCCCACTGCAGCCAGATACCTGTGCCTGCTCTGAATACCCCTACGCAGCCCTGCATGCCTAGGACTGTAGGTGAGAGGCTGCAGCACACACTCGGTGACTGACAACCTGGACACTTGTGCTACACCCACACAAGAAAGGTGAACAGACTCCTGGACTCCCACACCTAGTAATTTCTCTGACCACTTGGAGATAGGACCTGAGAGCTTCAAAGATACCAACAACTAAAGTAGCCCACATGCCCAGCCTGCTTGGGTATATCAAAACAAAACAAAACAAAAAGTCAGGACACAGTAAAAAGACATACAATAAATATATAAAGAAATAACTTATTGATGTCTCAGAGACAAAAGTCAGTGTCAATCACCCAAAGAAGCATGTCAAGAAGGCTCCAGTAAGTAACCAAAACAAAGAACCAGGAAATCTTCCAGAGGAAAATAAGGCAATGGAACTACCTGAGAAAGAATTCAAAAACTAATATATAGAGCTCTCCAAGAGATCAGGAAGGAGACCAGGCAAAACTCAGACCAAACCAATGAACACACAGAAAGAGCAGTAGAGGAGTTCAGGAAAACAATACAAAAACAAAATGACAAATTTAACAGGCTGCTAGAAACCATAGAGAGAAGCAACTAGAAATCCAAAAGATTAACAACAAAATTTCAGAATTAGACAACTCAAAAGAAGGTCATAGGAGCAGAACTGAAACAATGGAAGTCAGAATTAATGAGATTGAAGATAAATCCCTTGACGTCAATTTATTTGAGGAAAAGTAAGAAAAAAGAATTTAAAAAAATGAAGAAAGCCTAAGAATCATGTGGGGCACCATAAAGAGGAAAAACCTACAAGTGATCGGAGTACAAGGAAAGAGGGGGATAACAGGAAGCACAGAGAGAATTGTTGAAGATATTACAACATTATGAAAGATGAGAAGATATCTATTCAAGAAGCCCAAAGAACCCCACACAGGGTAGACCCGAAAAGAAAGTCACCAAAAGATATATCATAATCAAACTTGCCAAAACCAAAGACAAAGATAGAATCTTGAGAGTGGCTAGGGATAAACTAAAAGTCACCTACAAAGGAGAAGCAATAAGACTAAACTCTAACTACTCAACAGAAACCATGTAGGCAAGAAGGCAATGTGTAATGGATTGAATTAAGTCCCCCAAAAGATGTGTGTATCAATTTGGCTGAGCCATGATTCCCAGTATTGTGTGGTAGTCCTCCATTTTGTGATTATAATTTTATGTTAAAGAGGATTATGGTGGGATTGTAACGCCCTTACTAAGGTCACATCCCTAATCCAATGTAAAGGGAGATTCCCTGGGGTATGGCCTGCACCACCTTTTATCTCTTGTAAGAGATAAAAGGAAAGCGAAGTAAGCAGAGAGTGGGGGACCTCATACCACCAAGAAAGCGGCACCAGGAGCAGAGTGCATCCTTTGGGCCCAGGGTCCCTGTGCCTGAGAAGCTCCTCAACCAGGGGAAGACTGATGAGAAGGACCTTCCTCCAGAGCTTACAGAGAGAGAAAGGCTTCCCTTGGAGCTGACATCCTGAATTTGGATTTCTAGCTCACTAGACTGTGAGAAAATAAATTTCTTTTTGATAAAGCCATCCACTTGTAGAATTTCTGTTAGAGCAGCACTAGATGACTAAAACACAATTGGATGACATATATAAAGCTTTGAAGAAAAAAAAATGCCAGCCAAGAATTATATATCCAACAAAACTGTTTCTCAAATACAATGACTAAATTAGATCATTTCCAGATAAACAGAAGTTAACGGAATTTATAAAAACCAAATAAAATTACAAGAAATATTAAAGGAAGTCCTCCAGTTAGAGAACCAACAATATCAGACAGCAGTCCAAGACTAGGACGCAAAACAGAGTAACCAGTTATCAGCCTAAACAGGGAAGTCACAAAAACAAATCAAAGCTAAAAGACTGAAAATAGAGAACAAAGACATCAATATGTAAACAATGATAATGTCAAAAAAAAAAAAAAAGAGATTGAGAGGGTTAATGGTGTAGTCATAGAGCTTCCATATGGAGAGGAAGTTTAGGCGATATCAAGAAATAAAAAATTGGTTTAAACTTAAACAAATAAAGGTAAATTTCAAAGCAACCACAAATGAATCTAACAAACCTACCTGTCAAAAGAAAAAAGAAAAAACAAAGATTCAGCGAACACAAAATCAACAATATTGAAAAAAATACATAAAGAAAAAACTCAGCACAGGAAATTAAGTGGAGCAAAAAGTGGACACCACACACACACACACACACACACACACAATACATCAAAATTACAGCAGTAAACTTATATCTATCAATAATTACACTGAATGTAAATGGCCTAAATGCATCAGTAAAGAGAGACAATAGCAGAATGGATAAAAAACACCGTATCTATATGCTGTCTTCAAGAGACACACCTTAGACATAAAGACATGAATAAACTAAAACTCAAAGGATGGAAAAAAATTATAAAACAAACAACAACCAAAAAAGGGCAAGAGTAGCAATATTAATCTCAACAAAATAGAATTTAAAGCAAAATCCACCACAAAGGATAAAGAAGGACACCATAAAATGATTAAAGGGTCAATACAGCAAGAGGACATAACCAAAACAAATATATACACACCCAAAGACAGGGCTCCAAAGTACATTAAACAACCTGTAACAGCATTGAAAAGAGAGATAGACAGCTCCACAATAATAGTAGATGACTTGAACACACCACTTACAGTGAAGGACAGAACATCTAGAAAGAAATTCAATGAAGTTACAGATGATCTAAATGCCACAATCAATTAACTTGACCTCATAGACATATACAGAATACTCCACCCAATAGTGCAAAGTATACATTATTTCCCAACGCAAATGGAACATTCACCAGAATAGACAACATTTTAGACCACAAAGTAAGTGTTAACAGAATCCAAAACACTGAAATAATACAGACCATCTTTTACGATCATAATGGTATAAAAGTAGAAATCAATTACAAAACAGCAAGGAAAATAATCAAATACATGGAAACTGAACAGCACCTTGCTTAAAAACTACTGGGTTATAGAAGAAATCAAGGATGGAATAAAGAAATTCATATAATCAAATGAGAATGAAAACATATCTTATCAAAACCTTTGGGACAGAGCAAAAGTAGTGCTTAGAGGTCACTTTATAGCAATACATGCAGGCATTCAAAAAGAAGAAAGGGGCAAAATCAAAACATTAAACCTACAACTCACACAAATAGAAAGAGAACAGCAAAAGAAGTCCTCGTACACCAGAAGAAAGTAAATAATAAAGATTAGAGCAGAAATAAATGAAATAGAGACTACAGAAACAAATGAAAGAGTCAACAAGACCAAAAGTTGGTTCTTTGAAAAGATTAACAAAATCGATAAACCATTGGCCAAACTGACAAAAGAAAAACAGGAGACGAAGCAAATAATTCAAACCAGAAATGAGATGGGTGATATCACAACAGACTCAACTGAAATAAAGAGGATCATAAAAGAAAATTATAAAAAATTGTACTCCAGCAAATTTGAAAACCTAGAGGAAATGAACAAATTTTTAGAAATATGCTACCTACATACATTAACACAAACCGAGGTAGAAAAAGTAAATAAACCCATAATAAAAGAAGAGATTGGAGAGGTTAAAAGAAAAAAAAAGAAAAGAAATCCCTGAGGGAGAGCCAACATGGCACTGTAGACAGAAGCACCATGTCATCCCTCCAAAGGAAAGACCTGAAAAACTAAGTAAAACAGAGAAAAAAGACTGTCCTGGAACCCTAAGCATCAAATGAAGAGATAAAGAACTCAGACAAGCACCAAATGGAATAAGAAACTGAAAGAGAACAGGGAGGCAGGAGAAATACATGTGGAGGTCCCCTATGAGCTTAGGCAGCATGGATTCACCATCTTGGAATCCTGTCAGAGATCGATGGATAGGGAGTAAGGGAAAGCAGCTTCACAGAACTCACAGCAGGAGACAGCATCTGGTAACCAGCAGTATATGCCTTCCCACCCCCGTCCTTCTTCTGCCTACTAGACTTCTGCTGCTTCAACTAGTTTCTCATTAAACAGTCAATACACATATTGTTTTATGACACTGGTTAACAACCCCACAAAATGTCACCCATCTCTCTTCTCAACCTTGGAGGACTTTTTTTTTTTTGGGGTGAAAATATACATAGCCAGAGTTACACCATTTCAAAAATTTCTACATGTACAATTCAGTGACATCAATTACATTCATCCAGTTGTGCTGCTATTCTCACTATCTTTTTCCAAATTATTCCATCACCATTATCTTCAACTCACTGACCCCTAGGCTTCCCATCAAACCTTTGGAGTTGCTCTTGTCAATTTGATCTCACATAATTTTTTTTTACCTTAGATGAAGGTTTACAGAACAGTTTCTCATTAAACAGTTAGTATACATATTGCCCTATGATAATGGTTAAAAACCCCATGACATGTCAACACTGTCCCTTCTCAAACTTGGGTTCTCTATCACCAGCTTTCTTGTCCTCTACTGCCTTCTAGTCCTTATCCCTGGACTGCAGTGCCTCATTAGTCCCATATTGTTTTATGAGGCTGTCCAATCCCCAGATGAATGGTGAACCTCGGGAGTGACTTCACCACTAAGCTAAAAGGGTGTGCAGGGGCTATACTCTCAGGGTTTCTCCAGTCTGTCAGGTTGGTAAATCTGGTATTTTGGTTAGTTAGAAATTTGTTCTACATCCTTCTCCAGCTCTGTCCAGGACCCTCTGTTGTGATCCTGGTCAGAGCGGTCAGTGGTGGTAGCTGGGCACCATCTAGCTGTACTGGATGCAGTCTGGTGGAGGCCATGGTAGCTGTGGTCCATTATTCCTTTGGACTAATCTTTTCCTTGTATCCTGTTTTCTTCATTCTTCCTTGCTTCCAAAGGGGTGAGATCAGTGGAGTATCTTAGATGGCTGCTCACAGGATTTTAAGACCCCAGACGCTACTCACCAAGGTAGAATGTAGAACATTGTCTTTATAAACTGTGTTATGCCAATTGAGCTAGATGTTCCCCGAGACCATGGCCCCCACAGTCCTCTGCCCAGCAATTCAGTCCTTCAGGGATTTTGGATGTGTCTATGGAGCTTCCATGACCTTTCCTGGTACAAGCTGTGCTGGCTTCCACAGTATTGTGTACTGTCTTACCGTTCACCAAAGTTACCACTTATCTATTGTCTATTTAGTTACCCCCAAACCCCTCCCATCACTCGTAACCAACAGAGATTGTTTCCTTTTTTTTGTAAACATTTACATAAGTTTTACAGTACAGGTCTCATACAATATTTGTCCTTTTGTGATTGACTTATTTCACTCAGCAAAATGTCCTCCAGTTTCACCCATGTTATGAGATGCTTCACAGATTCATCATTGTTTTTTATCATTGCATAATACTCCATTGTGTGTATGTACCATAGTTTGTTTATCCATTCATCTGTTGTTGAGAATCTAGGTTGTTTCCATCTTTTTGCTAATGTTAACGGTGCTTCAATGAATATGGGTGTGCATATGTCTATTTTTGTGATGGCTCTTATTTCTAGGATATATTCCTATGAGGGGGATTGCTGGATCGTATGGTATTTCTATTTCTATCTTTCTAAGGAAGCACCATATCGTTTTCCAAAATGGTTATATCATTTTGCATTCCTGCCAGCAGTGTATCAGAGTACCGATCTCCTCACAGCCTCTCCAACATTTGTTATTTTCAGTGTTTTTGATTCGTGCCAGTAATGCCAGGGTGAGGTGGTATCTCATTGTGGGTTTTAATTTGCATTTCTCTAACAGCTAGTGATGGCAAGCATTTCCCCATGTGTCTGTCAGGTGCTTGAATGTCTTCTTTGGTGAAGTGTCTGTTCATTTGCTATGCCCATTTTTTAATCAGATTATTTGTCTTTTTGTTGTAGAGGTGTTGGATTTTCTTATAGATTTTAGAGATTAGAGCTTTGTCTGACCTGTACAGTCGAAAAATTTTTTGCCAGTCCGTAGGTTCTCTTTTTACTCTTTTTGATGAAGTCTTTTGATGAGCATAAGTGTTTAATTTTTAGAAGATCCCAGTTATCTAGCTTATCTTCTGGAGTTTGTGTGTTGTTGATTATGGTTTGTATCCTATTAATGCCATACATTAGGGCCTCTAGTGTTGATCCTATTTTTTCTTCTATGAACTTTAAAGTTTTTGGCTTTATATTTAGGTCT